>NC_063062.1:22571171-22730134 GCF_018812025.1 Megalobrama amblycephala
TTATTTTTGAGAAATTACATTCAATACAGACCAAAACACATTCCACTGAACGGAATGCGTGTTTACAGAACGTGTGGAAAGATTGACAGACAGACACGTGGTTTGATTTGTTTTTTGAGTGCGTTCCTTTGTCCTCCTTTGCAAAACACTGAAGGGCCACTGCTGTGAACCTGGCACTGAAGCCCTTAATAACAGGCCCTCAATGTGTGTTTACACACCAGCAAGCTATAGCTAACATCATCTAATATCGTCCCCTAATGCAATGACCCTGAACATATCTGAAATACTTCTAGGAATTAAGACAGTCGCCGCAGTGGCCTACTTCTCTTTCTAGGAATATACCGACTTGATAGAACAACAAACAGGTTATCAAATATCCCTTTTTTTTTCTTCTTGGTTCCCAAATCAGGCTTTTTGTTGGTTTTTGAATGACAACAAAAAGTTGTGGTGGTCTACCTTTTGAGGTCCAAAGATGTCTGGGTTGTTATTGAGGTGGCGTAGTGCTTGTAGAGCCTGTTCATGCTCTTTAAACTCCACAAAGCCATATCCTAGAGATTGACCGACCACCTGACCCCGAATAGGCTTCTTGTCATACATCACACGACACTATAGGTACATATATACAGAGAGAGAAAAACAGGAACAGGAATTGGTTATATGAAAAAGTTATGCCATAATTAGCTTATTCTGTTAAAAAAATAAAAAGCTCTGGTCTAAGTTAGCCGTTAGAGGTGCCAGTGGCGATTTTAGTCACTAACGATGCACTGAATTAGAAAGACTTAAAGGGATAATTCGCCCAAAAAATAAAATTTTCATCGTTTACTCACCCTCAAGTTGAACACAAAAGATGTTATTTTGAAGAATGTTGGTAACCAATTGATGGGCCCATTGACTTCCATAGTATTTTTTTTCCAAACTATGGAAGTCAATGGGCCCCATCAACTGTTTGAATACCAACTAGGGCTGGGTACTGACACAATTTTCACGATTCGAATTGCTATTCACATGCTTTCGATTCAATTACAATTTTGACATAGATTATTTTGGATGTACTGTATCAGTTACAGTACATGGCAAATTTTCTAGAGGAAAAAAAATCTCTTAAAGGGTTAGTTCACCCAAAAATGAAAATTCTGTCATTTATTACTTACCCTCATGCCGTTCCACACCCGTAAGACCTTCTTTAATTTTCAAAACACAAATTAAGATATTTTAGTTGAAATCCGATAGCTCCGTGAGGCCTCCATAGGGAGCAATGGACACTTCCTCTCTCAAGATCCATAAAAGTACTAAAAACATATTTAAATCGGTTCATGTGAGTACAGTGGTTCAATATTAATATTATAAAGCAACAAGAATATTTTTGGAGCGCCAAAAAAAACAAAATAACGACTTATTTAGTGATGGCCGATTTCAAAACACTGCTTCAGGAAGCATCGGAGCATAAATGAATCAGTGTGTCGAATCAGCTGTTCGGAGCGCCAAAGTCACGTGATTTCAGCCGTTGGCAGTTTGACACGTGATCTGAATCATGATTCGATACACCGATTCATTTATGCTCCGATGCTTCATGAAGCAGTGTTTTGAAATCGGCCATCACTAAATAAGTCGTTATTTTGTTTTTTGGCGCTCCAAAAATATTCTTGTCGCTTTATAATATTAATATTGAACCACTGTACTCACATGAACCGATTTAAATTTGTTTTTAGTACCTTTATGGATCTTGAGAGAGGAAGTGTCCATTGCTACTTATGGAGGCCTCACAGGAGATATCGGATTTCAACTAAAATATATTACTTTGTGTTCTGAAGATTAACGAAGGTCTTACGGGTGTGGAACGGCATGAGGGTGAGTAATAAATGACAGAATTTTCATTTTTGGGTGAACTAACCATTTAATGCTGTAAACTACACATGGGAGTCAGATAGTACTACTATAATAATAATAATAATAATAATAATATTGAAGGTTAAATTAACTTATTTATATACAAACACTTAAAATACACACAATGATGTTTTTATTATAAATAAAGTTTAGAATTACATAATCATATTTCTACTCCAATTCGTTTTTTTTTGTTTTTTTTTATGTAATCATTTAAATCGCTGCTGTCATAACTGATTTATTCAAACATGCATTAAATATTGAAGAACATTAAAAAGTAAAATGAATATGTAATGGTACATGGCTATATTTATCAGAATGTTGCTTTTTCTAGCTGCCTAATGAGTTTATGGTCACTGAATATATTTTTCTGAGGTAAATGTGACGTTACGTGACATTGTTTACAAGCTGTTTTATTGGCGTCTTTCCGAGGTTGAAACACTGACCGAGCTATTACAAGAGACATGATACGGATTTCGGTATGTTGTACTGTATATTTTAACATACCTTCAGATGTTTAGTCGTGTTTATTTCGCGCTGTAACTGGTATTAAAGCGGAGGAGAGGACGTTCACATGCGCTCCGTGCTACTGCTTTCTCTTTAACTGAGGCGCTAAAGCGATCTGTCATGCCACATTAAACAGTGGCAAAACTGTATTTATTTTTTTGAAATTCATGACAAGAAATCTGAGATTTAGCTTCATATTAAAAGTAACAAAGCACAAAGATTATTGTGATTTATTAGATGGGAAAGCGCTACATATTCTGCTCATTCATCAACTGAATATAGATTAGACTAATCGATTCTTGGGATTTAAAGCAGAACCAAGTAACTTTTTTTACCTTCATAAATAGTTTTCCAAGTACTTACGATGGTTAATTGACTTGTAGTGGTGTGTTTGAGGCGAGCACTAACCCCCTCTGGCACGTCTACGCCAGAAAACAGCACTTGCAAGTTGACCTGCACCGACCCGACACAATCTCGCCTCATGTTCACGTTCACGCGAGAGTGACAAAATGCTTCAAAAACAATGTATATATTATGACTTTATAAGACAATTTCGAAAATTACCCACCTCCATCGAGTGTACTGTATTTGCAAATTACCCACCTCCTCTTTCTTGTACTGTATTTGCAAAACTACTGTGCTGGTGAGCATTGTAGTCGTTGTAGTCCAGAGCTGCGCTTGGAGTATTTACGACAGTGTGATTCACTGAAGGAAACTGTAGGGGGAGCTTCGCAAATCTTACTGAGTTCCGCTTTAAGAATCGATATCGGTTCGAAAAATGAGAATTGATCAAAATCGAGAAATCAATATTTTTTACCCAGCCCTATTACCAACGTTCTTCAAAATATCTTGTTTTGTATTCAACAGAAGAAAGAAATGCATACAGTTTTGAAACAACTTTTGATAAATGACAGAATTTTCATTTTTGGATGAACTATCCCTTTAACCCCTTCTCTTGCACATCTTATTGCACTTAAACTGTCAAATACAAAGGTTATGTCAAAAACACAAAGACAGTTGGTGTCTATGAACATAAACAGCAGGGAAAGAAATTGCATTTATACATTAGATCTGTGTATTAAAGTGACAGCAGTGTAATATACAGTAGGCTACATACTGCTGTACATGCTGTTAATATGAACCAATAACAAAAGGAAAACAGAAAATCACTCACTGCTCTTGATTAAAATAACCTTAGCAGCTTTAATAAGAATACATTTCTTGAATGCTGATGTTAAATGCTCTGGAGAAAAGATAAACATGGCAAACTGCGAACAGCTCACTCAGGGAAGGAGCTAAAAGGGCAGATCGTCGCCAGTCAAGAGTTACCTTACGGTATAGTAGGGGGAAATCTGGAACCGCTCATTTGGAGAGACTGTTTGTGATTTATAGGGATTATAAAAAAAAAAAAAAGAGTGGACTTTTACCATTATAGGCTGGTTGTTTACACACACTGGACACACATCCGTGTTTCAAACACCTTATAAAACTGAATTTTGCATAATAGGTCCCCTTACATTTCAGTGATATCTGTCAGGTTGTAATGACATTTTGTGTGTGGCATTCCTAAAAGAGTAAATAAACAACCCCTTAAACCTATGGGCAACAAAGAGGTTATAGCTTAGAACCCTGCAAAAGCTGAGCAATGAACCATTGTGCCCTTAAATAAGATTTTTCAGGAGAACTGCTCCTGAAAAGTCAGCCAAATCAGACAGACAGTGAAACCTCCTGATCTTATCCAAATAACATAGTCCTGCCCTCTAGTGTTACTAGGAAGAACTGTGAAAATACTTCTTTCTTTCTTTTGAATTATTGGTTTGCTGTTAGTTGGTTTTAAACAGCATTTTAAACAACACAGTATTTTATGCAGGTAAAGTGTGTGTATGAGTGCATTACCTCAGTGATGCGGACGCCTTTACCACCAGCGGCGGCGAGGCAGAGCTCACGAAATTTAGGCTGATGGACGCTCTTAGGCAGGTTATGCACACACAGCCGTGTTTTAGACACATACACGTTAACGTCCTTTAACTTTGCCCTTTTCAGCTCCTCAAACTGACAAAACATACAAACACACAAAAAGTTCATCAGAAAGCATGCAGAAAAATACTCTTTGGCCCCCTTTTACACCTGGCATGATCATATAGCAGATCCATTATTAGTTTTTTTATCTGCCAAAGTAACAATGCATCTTAAAATCAATGCTTTTATTATATTTATTTTTAATTGACAGCAGAATTGTTATTGCAACGTAACACATTTCACTGAGCGTTTTACTCCTAAGTGCCATTTCCCAGTTTCTGTGAGAAAATGCAATCAGATGACTAAATAACAAAAAATATAGACACCACCTGGAAACAAAATCATGTTAATGCCAGATTACATTTTTTATTCTTATTAACTTGTGACTGTAAATATGAGGGAACAAGTGCAGTACTGATTTGAATGTATCAAATTCAGCATTGTTATTGTGAACTACAACTGAAATAAAATACAAATATTAGATGAAAAACATATACAAAAAAATAGGAATGTTTAAGCTGAAATACTAAAATTACCAAATCTACAAAAGAAAAACATTTATTAAAGCTTTATAAAAATACTTGAAAAAAACAAAACAAATAAAAATGACAAACACGTATTCTCTGCACTTACTCTTGTTCTCTTTGGCCATGTCAGTTTCTGAAACTCCCTCTGCAGCCTTGGATCCAGGACGAATCACTAGAGAAAGTTCAAGACGTAACAAGTTAATCCAGGTGCAATTTAGTCCTTGACCCCGTTTTACACCTGGTATTAAGATACGTTTTGTTCGATCAGATCACAAGTAGATGAGGGAGACACATTCCCGTTTACACCTGGTGTTTTAATCGGTCTCTTTTGTCCATTTTCGCGCACTTCTGTCCTGATTTCTTTAAGGGGAGGGTCTATGTCTGTGGTTCTCAACCGCTTTTGGGCCAGCGCCCCCTATCCATTATCCAGGTCCTTAATTTTAAAATTCGTTACCGGAGTGAATAGGGAACATGATTTATTGAAAATATTTGAAAATATGAGTGGTTCTTAAGTCAATACTTTTTTAATGGTTTGTCAACTTTCCATTCTTCCGCTGCGTGGTTCTAGTTAGGGCTTGATTCAAGCCACTACCGGATTGTTGTCAGCGCTGGTCTATGATAATCGTTGCAAAAGAAACGATACATAGCTTACATGTTGCATTAAACTGTCAGATTATAGAATGTTGTAGGCAATTCTTTTGCAAGTAATTACAAGTTTGATCTCATCTTGCCTGGATCTTTGGTGTAAACTCGTGAATGCCCCCCAAGAACACCTGAAGGCCCCCCTTTTAAAAATCTTGCTTCCAACGCCCCCCGTTGAGAAACCCTAGTCTATGTAAATGTTTGGGCTTTTTCAATTCTTTCAATCTAATGGACAAAATAAGCTCGAGGAATTTACATGAACGAGAAAGGAGATGACGGAAAACATACAGAAAGCAGCAGCTTTCGTTTCTGCTCTGATAGCCACAAAACCACACCTAACGCTGTGAGGATGAAAAACATACCAAGCACAAACTTAGGTCTTCAGCCGTCAAAGTTTAAATCTGGTTAAGTATGGTTAGCACGCTTCCCATCATGTTTACACATTAGGTCAGTATGCAGGTTTTGGTGGCTGTTCGACCACACATTTGACCACATGAGTATCTACACAACAAAAGCAATCCTGTCGAATGCGTTTTCAACTACCTCTAGAAGTGGTAGAAAGTGGACAATCTCAAAAGCGCCAAACGTTTTAGTCCACGTTTATACCTGAATTTATCATTGTCCACTTGTGATCAGATTGACAGAAACGCTTCTTAAAGGGTTAGTTCACCCAAAAATGAAAAGCCATCCTAGGTGTATATGACTTTCTTCTTTCAGCCTAACACAGATGGAGTTATCAAAACACCGGTCACGAATTAGAAGTCTAAAATGAGAATTTTTAAAGAGAAATATCAAAGGATTTCACTATAAGAGAAGAGGAGCAAAAATTTTTCCAGCCCTATTTGTTTGAAACGTGAGAGGCATCTACTCTCACCTAAGCTTACGCTACTCCTACATCCTACGTCGGGTCAGAGTTCACTCTTCCGCAGGAACTCGACTTGCGTACAGCCATACCATACAGTTTATAAAGTCATAAAATATTTGGATATTTTTCCTACAAAAACACAATCGCTTCACTTCAGAAGCCCTTTATAACCCCCTGGAGCTGTATGGATTACTCTTATGATGAATGGATGCACTTTTTTGGGCTTCTAAATCTAGGGTACCATTCACTCCCATTATAAAGCTCGGAAGAGCGAGTTATATAACTCTGTGTTTGGCTGAAAGAAGAAAGTCATTTGCACCTAGGACAGCTTAAGTAGATTATGGGATCATTTTTATTTTTGGGTGAACTAACCCTTTAATACAAGGTGTGAACAGAGCCGTTACTGCTATTGGAGAACTAAAACAAAGCTGTTATTGGTCAGTTGACTGGCAGCATTTTGTGACCAGCTTTACTTACAGCCCTCTCTGGCGAGGTAAAGGTTCCTGGTGCCCGTGTGAGTTTTCACTTTCTTGTCCTTTAATTTTGAAGCATCTTCTCTGTTTACGGCTGGCAAAATGTACAATCTCCTGCCATCAACCTTAATGCCACCAAACTGAAATACACATATGCATCAGCACAACAATCCTATGTTTACTAGTATAATATGTTGAAGATCTAAAAACAGCAACTCTCCCTAAAGCTGCAGGACAGTGAACTCACCTCTTTTTCATCTTGAGCAGCAGCAGCAATACTTTTTTCTGCCGCTTCTTTACTTTTGAACTGAGCAAAAGCACAACCTAAACAAACAGACAGACATGTAAAGAGAGAGAATTACTATGAATAAAGTACTTCAATTCCATTCAAGCCAGGGTTTTGTAACTAAAAATACCTTTTGAATATCCTGTGTCTGCGTTCATCACCACACGTACATATTTTAGCTCGCCAAACTGCAACAAAGCTTCCTCCAGGCCCTCTTCATCTGTGTCAAAGGACAGATTTCTGACAGAACCCAAAAAGAAATGAAAATATAACAATATAAACATGTAAACCTGTTTAAAACTGTTTATAGACAGGACTGCTATGTAGTTTGGTAAATGTTTGACTAGTTTAAAATAAAAAAACAACAACTATACAACAACAGACTCTCACCTGATGAAGATGGTTCTTCCTTCGTTCACATCTGAAGGAAGAGGGTTCTTTCTCTTCTTCTTTGGAAGAGCTGTGGATAGAGATTTACAGAGTCACAATGTTGACGGACACATTACATGCATGATATGACATAAACCCGTTTCAAACATGATCCATGTGCGGTACGTATGCAGTGCAGAAAATGTTTTTCAGCATTGTGATTCATTTTTCACACAGAACAGTTATACAATCTTTCAAAGACGTATTCACATTAAAACGCACTACATTTAAACAATGTTTTATTCAATTCATTACATCTATATAGATTAAATATATTAAAAGATGCCCTAGAATTAAATATTGAATTTACCTTGGCATAGTTGAATAACAAGAGTTCAGTACATGGAAATGACATATACTGAGTTTCAAACTCCATTGTGTCCTCCTTTTTATATAAATCTCATTTGTTTAAAAGACCTCTGAAGAACAGGCGAATCTCAACATAACACCGACTGTTACGTAACAGTCGCGGTGTACGCCCCCAATATTTGCATATACCAGCTCATGTTCAAGGCATTAGACAAGGGCAGAACGTCTGGATCTGTGCACAGCAGAGTCATCAGACTAGGTAAGCAAGCAAGGACAATAGCAAAAAATGATGGAGCAATAATAACTGACATGATCCATGATTACATGATATTTTTAGTGATATTTGTAAATTGTCTTTCTAAATGTTTCGTTAGCATGTTGCTAATGTACTGTTAAATGTGGTTAAAGTTACAATCGCTTCTTACTGTATTCACGGAGACAAGAGCCGTCGCTATTTTCATTTTTAAACTCTTGCAGTCTGTATAATTCATAAACACAACTTCATTCTTTATAAATCTCTCCAACAGTGTGTAATGTTAGCTTTAGCCACGGAGCACTAGCCTCAAAATCATTCAGAATCAAATGTAAACATCCAAATAAATACAATACTTACGCGATTAGACATGCTGCATGACGAACACTTTGTAAAGATCCATTTTGAGGGTTATATTAGCTGTGTGAACTGTGTTTATGCTGTTCAAGGCAAGCGCAAGCTCCGGGGGCGGTGGAGCACGAGAATTAAAGGGGCCGCAAACTATATATCAGTGCATAGTTAATGATGCCCCAAAATAGGCAGTTAAAAAAATGAATTAAAAAAAAAAATCTATGGGGTATTTTGAGCTGAAACTTCACAGACACATTCAGGGGACACCTTAGACTTATATTACATCTTTTCAAAAAGACGTTCTAGGGCACCTTTAAGTTGCTCAAGCAAGTGGCAAATCATTTGAAAGTACTTTACGTTAAAAGGTAGTATCAAAACAGGATTAGTTCACATTAAAATGAAAATTACTCCAAGATTTATTCACCCTCAAGCCATCCTACAGTAGGTGTATATGACTTTCTTCTTTCTGATGAACACAATCAGATATATAAATAAATATCCTGATGCTTCCCAGCTTTATAATGGCAGTGAATGGGACCAACGAGTATAAAGGTAAAGAAAGTGCATCCATCCATCATAAACATTCTCCACACGGCTCCGGGGGGTTAATAAAGGCCTTCTGAAGCAAAGCGATGCGTTTGTGTAAGAAAAATATCCATGTTCATTATAAAGTAAAATATCTAGAAAGTGTACCGCCTCTCACAGTTCAAAATGCTAACGCTACGTCTTCCGTATTCAACTTACGAAAAAAGCAATGTCAGTTACGCTAAGTTGAATACAGAAGGTGGTCTGGTGAAAGCTAGATATTTTACTTTAGAACTTGTTAAACGTGGATATTTTTCTTACACAAACGTATCACATTCCTTCAGAAGGCCTTATTAACCCCCAGAGCCGTGTGGAGTATGTTTATGATGGATGGATGAACTTTATTGAGCTTCAAACTTGTTGTCCCCATTCACTGCCATTACAAAGCTGGGAAGCATCAGGATATTTATTAACATCAATCTGTGTTCATCTGAAAAAAAAAAGTCATATACACTTAGGATGACTTGAGTAAATCTTGAGGTAATTTTCATTTTAAAGTGAACTAATCCTTTAAAGTTTACAAAAACAGCCAAATCACATGCCCTTTCCTTTGCATTTAAATCGTTATACAAGACATACAGCAGACCATAAAGAACTGTTTTTTCACCTCCAAGAAGAGATGAGTGCCATCCATTTGTCGCCTTGTTTATCTAAATGTGAGGTAAAAGGTATACTTTTTCTTACTTTACACTAGGTAAAAAGCCATCTGTTGACTGTGAAACACAGTAGACTTTAATTTCACGCATTTACGGTGAAATTACTACATTCTGACCACGAACAATGTGTTGTTACAGCAAAAAATAGACTTTGGCGCGGAAACGATCGCTGCACTGCTCCATACACATTTATCCTGGAAAGCATTGCCGGACCATGTCCGTCTGCAGTGTGAATGCTCTACCCTGTTAAACATGGGCACAGAAAAAAATTATACTGCATATGCACTGCAAATGGATCATGTGTGAAACGGGCTTCATGGTTGCTGTCTATGAATAAATGAATCATAGTCACTTTTTCCCTCATCGTCATCATCATCATCGTCGTCATCATCATCATCGTCATCATCATCATCATCATCATCATCATCATCATCATCATCGTCGTCAGATTCGCTGGCATCACTATCTGTATGCTGAGATTCACTTTCTGCACTTTTGTCGTCATCTTCTGAAGCGTCCTCTTCCTCTGACTCTGAGTCGTCCTTCTCTTCCTGCGATACAGTCCTTAAGACGAGAGACCTTATTTTAAATTTAAAGAATTCACCTAAACACACATCATGACATCTGTTGCATTTCCAGCACTTACTTTTTCTTGGCACTTTCATTCCCATCAGCTGCTGCACCTTCAGAATTCACATTCTCTTCTTTGGTAGTTCCTGCAAGATATCCAGATACACTTCACAACAAAAATCAAGACGGTAGATGCACTTTTTTTTTTTACAACCATATCCACATAAATAGATAAAAATGCAGTGAAAATGACAAAACAAATTACCAGCCGCTAAAGCTGATTGGGTAGCTTGATACTTGTCCTTTGCAATGGCCCAATCCACAGCCACCTTTCTGTCTGTGAGCGACGAATAAAACACATTTTGTTAATAACAAAAAATGGCAGCGCCAATATAGCCACAATTCATTTTGTGATTCCAGAAGTTACAGGAACTATATTCTTTTTATTTCTTTTTATTATTATTTTTTTTTGCATAAATTGTTTTGAAACATTATATTATAAACAATATTAATGTTAGTATTCCCAGGGTGAGAAGCACCGCAACAGTGTTCAGTGTTGCGAAAGACTCACCATTGATCTCTTTCAGGTTCATCGCAGCGAGAGCTTTTCCAGCTTCTGACATGCACTTAAACTGCACAAACGCAAAACCTCGCTTCTTCCCATCTGCACAAACACGATGCCATAAAAACTAATCAAGGTGGATGGCCGTATGAAAAAAACATCAGGTAAAGCGACTTTAAGAGATGCTTTTAACCAGTCAGATGCACTTATTGGTCAAAGTTGTACCTGGTTTTAGAGGGAATGTTGGCCTCAAGCACCGTTCCAAACTTGGAGAAGATCTGCTTCAAATCATCTTCTTCACACTACACATAAACCGCACAAGTGTAAGAGCCAATATCAAATGTCAAAACTATGCATTGTTCCTTTATACAACAGAATTTAGTCAACTTACCTTAAAACTGAGATTTCTGATGATCAGCCGAGATTTTAATTTGTTCTTTTTTATGCCTTTAAACTTTTCAGGACTTTTGGTTTCTGTTGGTTTCTCAGGTTTCTCAGGTTTCCCAGGTTTCTCTGCATCTCCTGAATCTGCATGAACAGTTCAGACTCATTTCTTCCAAACCAAAAAAGAAAAGTAAAAGCAATCAATGATTAAAATATATGCATGAGGGTCTAACCTTCTTCTGTTTTCCCTTTCTTCTTCTTTTTCTTATGATCAGGTTTTTTCTTGGCCACAGTCACAAATATCTTCTGCTTGTCATACTCTTTGACTTCTTTCATGGCCCGTTGTGCATCTTCTTCCATAGAGAATGTCACATATCCAATGCCACGACATTTTTCAGTCTCTGTAAACAAAAGCACACATTAATGTTCCTATTAAACCAAGACACCACCAACGCAGAAAACTCAAATGATACATTTAGTGTTTGGGGTCACACTTTTTTTTAATCTTTTTTTTTTTTTTTGAAAGAAATAAAATATTTTATTCAGCAGGGATGCATTTAAATAATCAAAAGTGACAGTAAAGGTATTTATAATGATACAAAAGATTCATATTTCATACAAATGCATCAAAGAATCCTGAAAAAAATGCATCACGGCTTTCACAAAACATTAAGCACCACAACTGTTTTCAATAATAATAATAATAATAATAATAATAATAAATGTTATTAATGATATATTATCATTAAACAAATACAGACTTTTTGGACATAAAAGACTTCTTTCAAAAACATTTTTAAAAATCTTACCAACCCCAAACTTTTGAACGACAGTGTATTATTCACAGTTTTATGGATTTCAAACTATTGTAAAGCTTTTCTTCAACCACACTTTTACTTCACAGATTGATTTTTAGTTATTTCAACTTTTTGTGCTATATTAAAATCACAAAATAACTATCTTGGGAATCTTTTATCATGGCTTTAGTTGTGCCTTTTATGTGTAGACCAGATTTTAGTTGTTTATAAGCCTTGTCTCAAACCTTCATGTAAAGAAAGAGTACAACAAACCATTTCAATATTTATTAAGTAAAAGATATTTATATCAATTTCTTACACAAACTGTCCATCAACAGTTTTGACACCTAAGTACTTGGTTTACTAAGGAGACAAGTGTAAAAGGGCCTCGATGTGAAGAAACAACCTTACACATTAAATCAGTTTGTTTGGTTTCACAACAAGGTTACAAATAAGATCAAAAATAAAGCATTTACTTTCACATGCAGATTGATTCATTAAACGGGTCTATAAATAAATACACATAAGCTCACTTAGCTGAAAAATTTAAATAGTTAAAGCTTACCTTTATTCCTGACAACGAAGCAATTCTTCAGTGGTCCTATTTCAGAGAAGACTTCTGCCAGATGCTCATTTGTGGCTGTTTCAGGTAATCTCCTGACAAATAAAGTGACTGCAGGCATTTTCACCACGAGTTCAGCTCGGCTGTTCTTCACAGCCAGCAAACGTCTCTAAAAACAACAGTGTTGGTTACTGATTATGACAAATACTGTTACATACAAGTCGCAATAACATTAAGAAGGTTGTCGTAAAAATGACTGCAAACAGTGCAGTAGTAATAATGCACGTTTTCTCACATGCTTCTGCTGTACAGGAAGTTGTCAAGATGGAAATTCTTCGTTTTGGTTTGGACGTCGTCAAGGTGGCGCTGCGCGTTCAGTAATATTGACTCCTGCTGGTCTGGAGTAGCAGGTCTTTTTCAAGTCGCGACAATGTTGAGATGTCAAGCCCAAACAGAGCACATTTTCATGGTGGTTTTGCGTTCAGTTTTGAGGTTGACATCTTTATTTACCATTCATTTCATCGAAAAGATTTGTGTTCCACGGAAGAAATAAATGAAGCCAAGTTCAAGTTTGTAATGAACCCACCCTGTGCAAAGCGTGACAGAACTTTTTGGGTGAACTATGTAGGCTATTTAATTGTGTTTTATTGTTTCTTTTAACAGCGATAGCGATAGAATGAGTGACATATTTCCTTAATTACGTTTGCTGCTCAAAATGTGCTACTATTTTTGTGAAATTATGATTAAGATATTCGAATTCTGAAAACAGCTTTTAAAAACAAGGCAATGAGGTTTAATGTTGCACCCTGCTGACGGTACTTTCTATTTTTTATTTTTTTTATTTTTTTTTTTTTACTTCCATTCAGTTAAAAATAAAAATAAAGATGCAGTGAAATCATGATGGCTGCTTTGAGTATCTTAAAATGTCTCTCTGTTCTTGGTCACCAGAGGGCGACATCATCCACTAAATCGTGTCCTATTGGAATTATTTTACACACTGTGTACAAACAATGCATTGTTTTATACCAAGCGTAATGGTTAAAAATAAAATATTTTTATAATAATATATATTATTATTATTTAAGCAAATGCATATGATATTTTAATATTTTATATTGAATATATAATTAAATAAATTTATTTTTATAATTACTTTAAATAACTTTGTATTGTACAGATGAGTCATTCTAGGAAATGGGTGTCATTTGGGTCCGCAACGTTTGATCAGATGCATAAGGCACAAAAAATGTCCCAAAGTGTGTTTCCAAAGCTTAAAGTTATTCATTCAAGTGTTCTTTTTAACATGATATATAATAAAATTTTTTTTTTTTTTTTGAAGATTAACATACTATTTTTAATCAATTTTTCATTATTACATAGCCAATTTCACATGTCCGTGTGAACCAACATGACATTTGCATCTAAAATATCATCAAATAAGTTACATATTTTTTTCAAACTTATACTATTTTCAGTATTATTTGTGTGTCCCTGTTTATATAAATTATATTTATTTACAATAAACCTTTTTTTTTGTAAATATTTTATGATTTGTGCATGTCCCTCAGTTTGACTTACCACCCCATCACACTAACTTGTTTTATCTATAAATAATGCACTGTTCCTTTAAATGACATCACAAAGCCGAAGTGACATCATTTGAGCCTTATAGCCAACAAGAACAAAAGCAGGCAACTAGCCATACCTCAACAAGTTATACATTTTGTAAGAGCTTGTGGAAATGATTCTTCTGAGGCAATATTTGTTAAAGGCAGCATGTTTATAGGAGATATTGATATTTTGAAACATAGGTGTACAAATAAACATATTAGGAATATTATAACTGGTGAAACGGCTACTCATAAAAGCTTGTTGTGGACCAATGTGTTTAGGAATATAAAATGGAAAAAAGCTTGGTGTATTTGTGAAGCATACTGTTTAAATAATAAAGTAAAAGAGGTTACATTTAAAATTTTACATGGTATATATCCAGCTAAAAGTGTGTTAGAGAGGTTTAAGTTAGAGATTGATTATTCATGTGATTTTTGCTCAATGGAAAAAGAATCTATTGTCCATCTGTTTTGTAATTGTATATACACAAAGATTTTTGGGGTGGATGTGGAAAATTTCATTAGAAGGAAAACAAATGTTATATTTAAATTAAATAATTTTGATATATGTATGTATTATTTCAATGAAAATAATAATAATAATAATAATAATAATAATTGTAATTTTATTGTACAACTGTTTATTATTTTGGGAAAATTTCATATACACAAGAAGAAATGGTCAGGATCTAAGCCAAATTTTATTCATTTTCTTCAGGAGACAAAAGACTACTGCACCAGTTTGGAGAACATTATAAATAAAAAAGCAAGGAAAACTTGTCATATTTTTAAAGAATATTCAGTTTTTTGATGAATACATCAATGGTTTGTACACTCTGGCATGTTTTTTTCTGTGCATTAATATGTACATTTATGTTTATCATTGTATATTTCTGGTTTCTGGTTAATAAAAAAAAAAAAAAAGCAGGCAACTATGTAATTTATTTATTTTTACATTGTTTATTTGTTGCTTTTTCATGTTAGGCAGAGCCCATCACCCTCAAACCAACCAACCCGTCACTCAAAATAGATAGGGATAAATGTTTTTTATTAATTTTTTACATTATTAATACAAAGAAAATTATATTTCAGATTGAATGCATGTATGCTAGGTGAGAAACTTGACCACATGGGAGATTTGCGGACATTTTGGGATGAAATTTACCACCCCGTCACATACCAGCCCCATCATGTTTTATTGTGACGGGGTGGTAAATTTCATCCCAAAATGTCCACCGATAAAAATCACGTTCTGGGGGGTAAAACGTTTTTTTTTTGGCAGGGTTCCCTTGGTAAAATGTGCATTCCAAGGGCTAAATAAATATCATGTTATTTGGGCTCATTTCAACCCACGGACATGAAAAACAACCCGTGGTAACAGTGTAAAAGTAGCCCAATTCCATGCGAAAAACGCAGACTTGGCAACACTGTTTGGTTTATTCATTCACTCACTCACTGTATCACTCACTCACTATATCACACACTTTTTACTCAAATTGAATGACTCCCCTCCACAAGTTTTTAAGGTTTAAAACCAGCAGATCATATAGAGAAACACTTTACCACTCACAGTCACAGTGAACCACCCCGTCACAGGGTCATTTTGTTAAAAGCTGATGGAAAGAAAATGAGATATTACATAAATTAATCTTGAATGATGTTCATGTTGTGTGGACTAATCAGTTAAATGTAACTTTATTTGTATTTTTTAAGTGAATTCATTTTTTTCAGTACAAACAATGAGGTCATTGAAATGTCAAATTCATATTTCAAGATTAAAAATATAAGAATAAAATATATATATATATATATATATATATATATATATATATATATATATATATATATATTTCGTAGAATTACTCAGACTTTCCACGTTTTCAAATATTAATTTGGCTGACACAATATTCTGTTTTACTTTAAGTTTTACACCATGACAGTAAGTCACAGACATTACAGTGAAATCAGTGCTCTGAAGTAGAAATCTTGGTACTGTATTTTCTCCAAATCCAGTGCACACATCTGTTAGTCAACAGGTTTTTATGCAAAATCCTCTAAGTGCCATCTGAAATTTTCTTCTAAAATGAGCATTTTTATCAAGCTTGTATGTTTAGGGTCAGTAATTTCATTCTAATGGCAATTAATAGGTCCTTTTCTTTGCCATTAGAGTGAAATTACTGACCCTAAACATACAAGCTTGATAAAAATGCTTATTTTAGAAGAAAATTTCAGATGGCACTTAGAGGCTTTTGCATCTGAAGTCTTCAAATGTACTTGTATGTAGCTCAACATAAAATAGACTGATTTTCCGATGGGTTAAATGGCTTGATTTTGCTTTTATTGGTTTAACTGATCAGACAGACATCATGTTTTGTCCTCTCGTTCTCCTTTGTCACCCTTTCCTGTAATCCCGTCTGGTAAGTGTCTTAGCCCAAAGTGTGGGTTAATCTACCTCCGAAGGACAATTACAGTACCAAGATGTGTGTGTAGCGTGTTCATACAAAGACTCCTAAGGATTTTATCGTCTCCAATATGGGGGTGACAAATGCATGCGCATAACACAGTGTGGGTATGATGGAGAGGGAGCGTTTCTTTTATCTGACCTTGGAGAACAGAAAGCAGTAGAGAATTCACCAGCAGAGCAAACATTCTTCTGTCGCATACAGGCAAAAGAGAATTAGAGAGAGTGAGAAAGACAGTGGCATAGCAGAGACTGGCTCCAGGCCCAGTTACACAAGCGCCCAAGAGAAAGGATCTAACGGCACTGCATGTGATGAGTGTGTTTGGGTGTATTTTCTTTGCTGTAGCACACTGGACACACACCCACTGTAAGTATCTTTCTTATCAAAAAGTTTTCATATAGATAGTGTGCATTATTTATTGGAGATCTATAAGGCCACAAATGATGCTTGAAGGGAACAGTGGTAATGCTGTGAATGGGGTCCCAGCTAAAAGGGAATGAACTTTGGCTAATGTTCTGGCAAGATTCTCTCAAAGTTATGATGAATAAACATTCTTCCAGTAATGTTAATAGATTGTTCGTTCAAAGTTATCTGGTGTTTAATAAGGTTCTCAAAATATTAGCACACAAATGTTATTCCACATGGAACGTTTTAGATGGATGTTCATCTAATGTTTTGTAAACGTTACTTCTTACTACTTGTTTCAGAATGTTCAGAGGAAAAAAAACATGACAAATGACTTTGCTTTAAATTTGGCTCAACCAATCAGAAAACTGTTTTTTTTTTTTATTTCAAACAAGTTATAACTTAATAAAACACTGCAATTTCTGCAACATTATAAAAATATTAGCTGATAACAAAACTTGACATGTTGTATTAAAGTCTTTATTAAATTAAATGTTTTTTGCTGTTGTTGTTGTTTTACAATTTATTGAATTCCTGACCTTACTATAAAATAATTCATAATAATATATATATATATATATATATATATATATATATATATATATATATATATATATATATATATATATATACAGTACAGTCCAAAAGTTTGGAACCACTAAGATTTTTAATGTTTTTAAAAGAAGTTTCGTCTGCTCACCAAGGCTACATTTATTTAATTAAAAATACAGTAAAAAACAGTAATATTGTGAAATATTATTACAATTTAAAATAACTGTGTACTATTTAAATATATTTGACAAAGTAATTTATTCCTGTGATGCAAAGCTAAATTTTCAGCATCGTTACTCCAGTCTTCAGTGTCACATGATCCTTCAGAAATCATTCTAATATGCTGATCTGCTGCTCAAGAAACATTTAATGTGTACAATTGTACAAAATATTTGTGTACAATATTTTTTTTCAGGATTATTTGATAAATAGAAAGTTCAAAAGAACAGTGTTTATCTGAAATCTAATCTTTTGTAACATTATGAATGTCTTTACTGCCACTTTTGATTGATTTAATGCATCCTTGCTGAATAAAAGTATTAATTTCTTTAATTTCTTTTCAAAAAAATAAAAATAAAAATTCTTACTGACCCCAAACTTTTGAACGGTAGTGTATAATGCTACAGAAGCTTTGTATTTCAGATAAATGCTGTTCTTTTGAACTTTCTATTCATCAAGGAATCCTGAAAAAAAAAGTACACAACTGTTTTCAACATTGAAAATAATCATAAATGTTTATTGAGCAGCAAATCAGCATATTAGAATGATTTCTGAAGGATCATGTGACACTGAAGACTGGCGTAACGATGCTGAAAATTCAGCTTTGCATCACAGGAATAAATTACTTTGTCAAATATATTTAAACAGTACACAGTTATTTTAAATTGTAATAATATTTCACAATATTACTGTTTTTTACTGTATTTTTAATTAAATAAATGTAGCCTTGGTGAGCAGACGAAACTTCTTTTAAAAACATAAAAAATCTTAGTGGTTCCAAACTTTTGGACTGTACTGTATATATATATATATATATATATATATATATATATATATATATATATATATATTATTCTTAGATTTTTAATCTTGAAAAATGAATTTGACATGTCAATGGAACATGACCTTACTGTAAAATAATTCATAAAAAATATTCATAATAATAAAATAATTCATGGATAATAATTAATAATAATAATAGATCATTTTAAACAATAGCCTAACATTAACAAGCAAATGTTCTTACTTAGTAATGTAACCTTGTTTTAGAGCTAAAATGTGTAAATGGTTTATAAATGCATATGGATTATGACTATTGCACAGTAAAATACAGCACTGGTATTCTGTGCAAAATGAAGAACATTCCAATGAAAATCCAGAAGATATAGTATTTTATAGTCACCAAGTTAAACACAATCTCTGTCACGCTGCCAGACAATATGACTTACAGTAAAGCATGTTCATATGTAGATTAATTTGTTTTATTTGACTATAGATTCATGTTGAGTTTTCAATTTGATACTTACCGTACACTGCTCCTGGTGTTGACGCAGATTCTCTGTGTCCTGTAAATGGGTCATACATTTCTCTTTCTAGTGGTGCTTTAGGATAAGGTTGTAGGAGGAAGTTATGAAAGATATTTTTCTTGCACTGATTTGAATGACAGGACGGTGCATTGCAGAGGCAAACACAACAACACTGAATAAAGAGGAAAGACTTAAAGAACACATCTATCTATCTATCTATCTATCTATCTATCTATCTATCTATCTATCTATATATCTGTCTATATATCTATCTATATATCTATCTATCTATCTATCTATCTATCTATCTATCTGAATGTAGATTAAGGTCATGTTACTGAATGATCTTGTCAGAGGACAGCAGAGCGGGACAGTGGGATATTGTATGAACCCACGCTGGCAGTGTGTGTGGGAGAGTTCAGACTCATGTGATGAGGGACTGATGAATACAAATAAATCCTTTTCACTGTCTGAATCAACCCACCACTACAAACAGCAAAGCATTTTTACCACTGTTGGTAGACAGAAACATTGCTGAAGCTGCCCTATTTACTTTAGCCGTGTATAAGCTCCAGTATGCAGAAAACAGGTTGAAGGCAGATATAATGCTAATGTAGTGTATAACAGGTACTTGCTGAAACAACATAAGTGAATTTTTAATTCTTGTTTATGCTTCACATTTCAGAAGAAAAATGGGTCTTGAATGCTGTAATGCTCTATAGGGCAGAAGAACAATCATGACTACAGCATTGCATAATGAACACATCTGATCTATCTGACATCAGACGGTTGTTTTCAAATCCATAAAATGTTTAATGTACCGCATCTTTTGTGTGTGTATACTGCTGCCAAGCATTTATACCAAAGAAAACATTTGAGACATACAAAATTGGCCATTAATCTACTTACATAGTCCCATAACGTCTTCATCATTGTTTATTATTGTTTGAGCGTTTCCTGGGACAAAGACCATATGGAAGGTCTCAGTGGGGGGTGTGAGGCATTGAGAGACTGTCAGCGGGTGTTTACACAGGCGTCTTATGGGTCATCTGACATAAATCTGCATATGCTATTATCATCTTTAACAACTCACTATTATAATGACTAATGAAAATATGATGTAGATTTGGTGAGACAAAAGAATCTGATCTTAAATTGTATGACCTTCACACTTACAAAAGCCGCATGCTCGATTCTTTAATGTGACGGTTCGAATGATGTTTCATTTTGTGGGTGTGGTAGGCAAGATCAAAACGAAGGTGGAAGAGCGACTGTTTAGTTCAGTATATAGAAATATTGAGTTTTTTGCAAACAACGTCAAAGACATGACATTCAGAGAATAATCATGTTCTACACATTCAATCTGCTTGAATTTTCAGCACCACAGCAAAATAAACTAGATGAAAAAAGTTTGTCAAGACAAACTTTAAGTTGGCTTGAAAAAGCTGGTCCAGAAAGTTTGAAGCAATTTTAAAAGTTTTCAGTTTGAAAGTTTTAGATAGATAGATAGATAGATAGATAGATAGATAGATAGATAGATAGATAGATAGATAGATAGATAGATAGATAGATAGATAGATAGATAGATAGATAGATAGATAGATAGATAGAGGTCAGGGTAATCAAGGTGGTTGCAAGGGTTTTGCTATGTGGTTGCTAAGGTACTTGGGGTGGTTACTAAGGTGTTGCTATGCAGTTGCTAAGGTATTCGGGGTGGTTGCTAGGGTGTTGCTATACAGTTGCTAGGGTACTCGGGGTGGTTGCTAAGGTGTTGCTATGAGGTTGCTATGGGTACTCAGGGTGGTTGCTGGTTGCTAAGATGTTGCTTATGAGGTTGCTAGGGTACTCAGGTGGTTCCTAAGGTGTTGCTATGAGGTTGATAGGGTACTCAGGGTGGTTGCTATGGTGTTGCTATGCGGTTGCTAAGGTATTCTGGGTGGTTGCTAGGGTGTTGCTATGCGGTTGCTAAGGTATTCTGGGTGGTTGCTAGGGTGTTGCTATGAGGTTGCTAGGGTACTCAGTGTGGTTCCTAAGGTGTTGCTATGAGGTTGCTAGGGTACTCAGGGTGGTTGCTATGGTGTTGCTATGCGGTTGCTAAGGTATTCTGGGTGGTTGCTAGGGTGTTGCTATGAGGTTGCTAGGGTACTCAGGGTGGTTGCTATGGTGTTGCTATGCGGTTGATAAGGTATTCTGGGTGGTTGCTAGGGAGTTTATGAGTTTCAATGAGTTTCAATGGATTAGAAATAGTACATAGAATGGCAGCTTTATTGAGTCTAATGGGCTTCCGTAGTTTAAATTTCAATTTTGACAGTTGGAGTTTGAAAGTCTTGGTTCATTTGAACATTCTGTCAATGAAAGTCAATGGGATTTTTCCGAGCTTTAATCGTCATTTTTAGGGAAACCCTAAGTTGGATCAGTTAGAAAAGATATAGCACACTAAGTCAGAACAGTTTGAAGGTCTGAGCTGAGTTTGGAGTTTGTGGAGTTAAAGCTCTAGGAGGAGTTAGAGTCAGAAATTTTAGTCTCAGAAGAAAATAGCATAACAGTAAGTTGGCTTTTTCAAGCCAACTTAATTATAATATACCTGAGCTGTGGATGCGAGTTTGTTGTTGAATATGACGCTATAAAACACTGGGTAGGGGAGAGTGGGGTAAGATGAGCCATTTTTTACTTGTGTGGAAAACGAGGCATAAGTACAATGAAAGTATCTAAAGTAATGTCAGGATGTTTCCTTTGATCAGAATACATCTATGACAAAGGGTCGTTATAAAAAAGTGTTCCTGTGGCTCAATTTACCCCAGGTTAAGGGTAAGTTGATCTGAGTCAGTGGCGAAGTTGCACCATCCGGGGATAAACTGACCATCTAACTGAATCTGAATCAAACCCATATGAAATTGTAAAGACAATTGTCCTCTTTTAAAAAAAACTAATTTAATAATCAATTTTCTTTTGTACAAATTTAAAGCTAACTTAACAGGAAACCAACCAAATGAAGTTGAAATTTCAATATCTTTAATTGTTTGCATTTCTGAAACAATATGTTGAACACCAAAGTTGTAACCTTCCCAGACTAAACAGAGAATTTGCTGAGTAAAATAATTAAAAACTAAAATAGAATGAATGAATAAATGTCACAGAAACTAATAAACATTTTAGTCGAAAGGTTCTTGGCACGGTACTGTAGTTTTTCTGCAATGTCGACCATGTTAGGCCATTAGGGAACTACAGGTAGAAAGATGAGTTCTGGCTCGTATCAAGAAGGATTTGGTTCCTAGCAAATAAAAAAAGAAAAAAAAAAGTTAAACTAAACCAGTTGCATAATATTACATTGAAATTATACCAGTTTACTTCAGTGATTTAACTTAACTTCAGTTCCGTATAGGGTAAGTTAAAACACCGGCTCAATTTACCCCACAGCATATGGCTCACTTTTCCTCATAGCTGCCATTTTTGGGGGGAAAAAATAGGTAGCTTACCAATTCAGGCTAATATTTAGCTAAATGATTTACATGGTTTTATATGTTTCTTAATCACCAACATATGCATCATAAATATTTTTAGACCTGTGCAAATTTGCTTTGATGTAACAGCCATCACATCTGTTATGCTCAAATTTAACATTGACAAGCCAAAAACAGTTTTTCAAGCAAATGGATGCTTTCCACTCCTCCCATGTGCTTCTCCTTTTCACAGTCTGGCAGAAATGATTAGTGGTTTTTAAAATATATGATCACATGAGAATAAAAGTGTTTGGTTGCCAAGATACAAGGGGTGGGTCAAGTTATCTATTGGCTCATCTTACCCCACTCTGCTAAATAATGGCAATACACTTCTTTCTATTGAATTGTCCACGTAAGAACAACATATAACGCATCCAGTGTGATCTGATTCAGGAGTGAAATGATCCATATGAGCCATGTGTAGTCTGAGGATTTATTCGCATTTTTTATTTCCATTTTATTTTAATTAATCACTTTCTTCATCATTTTTTAAATGCATTAAATCTGACAGCGTTAGAGTAAAAAAAAAAAAATTTAATAGTAATAGTTCATTGTGGACATCAATGTGTGTGAAAGCTATAAGTCATTTAAGTGATAGTTAAGTTATAACCTATGAAAGAGAACAATTACCTTCTATTTGTTTCTACTGAGCTGTGTGTGACACTATCCAGTTTTCAGATTCCTGTTTTGATTGTCAACACAGACGGGATTACACATTGTAAGACTGCTTTTTCAGATTGTCTACTGAGCAGTGCTGATGTGGGCAATTCATATTTTATCCTCAGATCTACACAAACCAGACAGAGGTATTCTTTCCCTGCCTACAGGCCTTTCTTTACGTCAGCATCCATTCTCAAAACCCCCCAATTACCCTGCTGTAACCCCGTCTGTGGCCATATCCTCTACAACCCAGAAGCATTAATCATTCCATGAGGCCAATTCTTTTGTCTGTGGGTCAGCTTCAGATGCCAATGCAAAGCCATAGAGTCCACATGGACCCAAATCAGGGCTTTTTTTTGTAGTGAATGATTGTGAATCACTGGCTTGGTTGTGACTCTGCGGCTAAGGCCACTTATCCAGAGCTGTAGCAATGTACTTTTTAAAAGCAGCTTGGAGGAGCTTGATAGAAACCAAAGCCATCTCTCTTATAGCTTATCGTTATGAATAAGGCAGCAGATGGGGGATATTATCATATTACAAGTCCATAATCAAGGGATTAAATTATAAACATGATGAATTGTGGGCATGCTCAGGTTTCAGGCTGGATCGAGACTTGAGGTCTAACTCACGCTCTAAATGATCTCTCAAATTTTGATTCAGCCCTATTAAATAGCAAAGTTCCTGAGGAAATTGAATCAGACAGATTTGGAGAGGGAAGGTTAATGTGGTCCAATTCTTCCAGTCTCACAGAGCACAGAGTTGGTTGGATGGGTTTTGTCTGGTTATGGTTATGATGTTGTCTATAGAGCAAAAAGAATTCAAGAGTGTAAGCAGATCATGTGTTGAAACGGTTTAGAATGGCTTATTTACTGTGGTTTTATCCAACCCAGAATAAGCCTTGTTCCTGATTCCCAATCAATAACATTTGTTTTTGCACTTGGTAATGTAATATCTCAATAATAATGAATAACTTGTGCTTGCTTTGTTGCTGCAAATCAGTGTAAACATGAACGTCTCCTGACAGCTTTATTTGACACATTTACTTGTTGAGAAGACCAGCATCAAAGTAAATGTTGCTCTTTTTGAACTTCCATTCATTAAAAAAACCCTGAAAAAATGTATTACGATTTTCACAAAATTATTAAGCAGCACAGCTGTTTTCAACGTTGCAAATAAATGTGTTTTGAGCACCAAATCAGCTTATTAGAATAATTTCTGAAGGATCATGTGATGCTGAAGACTATATTATTTTAAATTGTAATAATATTTCACAATATTGCTGTTTTAATGTAATTTTGATCAAAAAATGCAGCCTTGGTGAGCATAAGACCTTTCAAAAACACTAAAATACATTTGAACTACACAGAAAAAAAAATGGTTTAAAGCCAGTTGTGTCTTTTTCTGTAGTGTGTCAGTAGGAAATATCAGTTTACATTTCCAAACATTCCTTTTGCCATTAATTATAATAATCCAGTGAGATTATATGCACAAGGAGTCTGACAACAGCCAGTATGCTCCACACTGAGATCTGATCTCACCATTATCGAGTCCGTCTGTGATTACATGAAGAAACAGAAAAAAACTGAGACTGACTAAATTGTGTATTCTGTCGGTGTGCAGTCAAGTGCCATTGGATAGCTGTGGTGAGTCTGGGCCAGATACTTACTTCCACCATTGAAAGCCTTTAACAGGGGGCACTTTCTCAGCCAAGGACAACTCCAGACCCAGTGCTGGGGACTGTCAGCCTCCATCACTGGCAGGACAAAGCAGCGCTCATTCTGTGTGCACGCCATACATGAGCCCATAGTGTTATAAGATACTAAATGCCTGTGCTTTTATGCCTCTGTAAAATGACTCTCAGGAGTTTTTTGCCGCTGTTTGAACTTGAGCATGGCCTGAGTATGCAGTACCAGTGGACTTCCCCTGTCTCTTTTTTTTCTCTCACATATAAAAAAGTTAATTCCTTCGTAATATAACCTATAGCTCATAGGACCAACACTTTCAATGGAATATTTTAAGTTGAATTCAAGTCCATCTCTATCAACAAGCATTAAACCTGCCTTAGTATCTTCATATTATTAAAGGTGCCCTAGAACCAGTTTTTACAAGATGTAATATAAGTCTAAGGTGTCCCCTGAATGTGTCTGTGAAGTTTCAGGTCAAAATACCACATAGATTTTTTTTTTATTAATTTTTTTAACTGCCTATTTTGGGGCATCATTAACTATGTACCGATTCAGGCTGCGGCCCCTTTAAATCGCATCGGATGTTTACATTTGATTCTGAATGAGTTTGAGGCTGTGCTCTGTGGCTAATGGGCTAAAGCTAACATTACACACTGTTGGAGAGATTTATAAAGAATGAAGTTGTGTTTATGAATTATACAGACTGCAAGTGTTTAAAAATGAAAATAGTGACGGCTCTTGTCTCTGTGAATACAGTAAGAAACGATGGTAACTTTAACCACATTTAACAGTACATTAGCAACATGCTAACGAAACATTTAGAAAGACAATTTACAAATATCACTAAAAATATCATGTAATCATGGATCATGTCAGTTATTAGCCATTTTTCACTATTGTTCTTGCTTGCTTACCTAGTCTGATGATTCAGCTGTGCACAGATCCAGACGTTAATACTGGCTGCCCTTGTCTAATGCCTTGAACATGAGCTAAAATATGCAAATATTGGGGGCGTACATATTAATGATCCCGACTGTTGCGTCACAGTCAGTGTTATGTTGAGATTTGCCTGTTTTTCGGAGGTCTTTTAAACAAATGAGATTTACACAAGAAGGAGGAAACAATGGTGTTTGAGACTCACTTTATGTCATTTCCATGTACTGAACTCTTGTTATTCAATTATGCCAAGGTAAATTCAATTTTTGATTCTAGGGCACCTTTAATATTAGTATTATTAATATCATTTTTGTCTATTATTTATCAATATTTGTGGGGTTTTTTTGTTTTGTTTTTACTCCTCTATCTGTCTTATAATGAGTGTTGTCTCTATTTGGGTTTTACATTAAAAAAACAGCATGTTGTGTCAATTGACCGTTCACAAAGACTCGCCCCCTTTAGTTACTGTTGCTACGTCCAACAAGCCATGCCGCTCTCACACCACACATTATGTTCTCACGCAGTGAAAAATACATTGCAGAGCAAAGAGGACACTGACAATGCGTCGACAGACAAGACAGAGCAGGTTACTTTTGATACGAAAATTTTGTCATTTTTAGGGAAATTGAATCAATAAATACCGTTTTGTGGCTCTTATGTGTTGTGACAGATCGCTGTAGTCCCTCGTGAACCGATCATCTCTTCCTACTAGTTCATTTATAGCATCAAATAAACATGAATGAACATCATAAGGAATGTTGTTTCAACCATGGAAAGATGTCAGTCCACACCAAGTTCAAGTCCACCAACGTTAATCTACTAACTCCCCTGACTGCTTTGTCAGACAAAATGATGGATTCGGAGTTATGATGGGTTAGATTGCCTGTCAAAGAACAGTTTCAGCATATAAACGGTTCTTCAGAATGCTACGGTTTTTAAACAGAACTGTTACTACATGTAAAGAACCTTTAAAGAACCATCTTTTTAGAGTGTACTGTGATTTTGCTCGGAGCACGTGTGAATTTGAAAAATGAAATTAATATGCTTATAGGCTAGAGTTTACACCTTTAACACTTGCTAAAGGACCTGCATTAATAATTTCCCTGCAAACAAGTCTGCACTTAGGGCTAGTGTAAGGGCCCCCAGCAGGCTGCCAGCACAGGGCCCCTGAGAATTTGCTCATTGGCAAAACGTTGGCCCCTTAGCGCTGGCCTTCACTTAGCCTCCAGGAATCCCCCACAGGGCCCGCACTATTAATCTACAACAATAAATCTGGCAGTACAAGGTGCCTTATATTTACCATTGATGAAAATAACAGTTAATGATCATTAAAAAAGAAATGGTTAATGACTGGCAGGGGCATCTGCCATTCAAATATTCCCTAAACTATACTCTGTAAAATGTAAATCTCTTTGATTCTGACCACTACATGATGATTGAATCATCAGTAAGTAATTAACTTTATCGAACCAAAATTTCTCTTGCGATTTTTGCTAAAACAAATGTGCTTCAGAAACAGAGTTATAGCATGGGCCCAAAGGTACAAAAGTCGCTCTGGGCCCGAATGAGCTGGCTCACACTGGGCCATCATGGGCGTAATGTGGGCAGTTTGCTAGTGTGGATTGTTCACAAAGAGCTCACAGTGAGCCCAAAGCTGTGGGCCTTGCCTGGGCAAGCCAGCACTGGGTCTGTTTAGGTTTGGTGTGGGCTGGCCCTAGCCCACTGTGCCCACAAAAAGCAGGGGCATGTTTGTAGGGTAGTAACGTTTTTAAGGATATATGTGTCAGTGCTGTTCAGACCAAAGTCTGACACTCTTAGCTTATAATCTTTACAAGCTAATGACTATTCTACTTAATGCGTGGCCATTAACTCATGAATCATTAAACTGAGCGCATGAGTACATACTAAATGGTATCTTACAACAACTAGAAAGAGTGTTTGTAATTGGTATAGCAGAAAAGGCAGGGCTGGGCTACAGGCACCCAATTTGTTCAACAGGTGTTCTCCTACAAACCCACCAAGATCACATTTCATGTGTGTGTGTTCTCTGCATTATCGAACCAATCCTGCTTTTATATGCACGCATGTATGCACTTGTTCATGACTGGTTATACGCTTTATGCAACACATTCCTTGGTGGAGTTCTAACACAGATGACTAAGAAGGGTCCTCACTCGAACAGATACACAGTCACACTCCCCACCCACATACATGTCAGGATACCAGAGCCACTAAACGCAGCCATCTTTACATCTTTACATACTGCTAAGTATCAGCTTCTGTGTCATGTAAGATTCAATAAGATCAGATGATGGAGGATTCCAGCGATGTACTCGGGCAGCTAATGTGGATCAAAATTGGATACTTTTGTTGGGTGGGAGCTGTCTGACACAGATACGACTAGTTGGCCTTACTGAACACTTTTAGTCTAAAATTATATTTCAGTCAAACCTTGTGTACTTATATAGTTTGCAAGCTGCTTTAAATTTTATTCAAGTCAACATGAAAAAATACAGTGTTTACTTTTTCATTCTTCAGTGGAACACAAAATAAGAAATTATGAAATTTTCTTTTTTTCTTCTTTTCTTTTTTTATGTCCATATAATGAAAGTCAGAGGTGTCAAATGTTGTTTGACTCTCATTATATGAACAAAAACTGTTGAAATATATATAATAATAATAAACTTTGTGAGCTATTGAATAAAGTTAACCATTAACTTGAATAGCTATTTAGACATTTTTAAACTGGTTTAATTTAAGTTTGTCCTACTCAAACCAATTATTTTATTAATTTTACCAAATTATTTTGAGCGTTAGGGTTTACAGTGTAGCATTACACAGTATAAATGATGCAAATGAAAAGTGTCCTCTCATATACTTCAGAAAATATACCTACATGAAAAGTTTACAACACAGATTCAACACGGACTGAGACTGCAGTACACTGAGTCTGTGTCTGGGCATCTTTACAAAAATTCTAATTGGATTACAGTAAGACAAGAGAACTAAACATTCCCATCTTTAATCCATGATTGTTCACATAAGGAAGATCCTCTTACTATGTGTGCGGTATCATTTGGTTGTCCTAACTGGGCTGTGAGCTGTTTTAGCTGGGATATCTGCTCTCTCTCAGTAGGTGCTCTGGGTTAAGATGAAGTTTTTATTTTGCAGACTGCTTGTGTGACTCTGATTATTAAGATTAATATTAATTTGGAGACAAGCCAGATTTGTTTTTGTGCTGTAGTTAATCTTTAAGTTACAATATTGCAACATTATGTCTGAGTAAAATAATAGAATTTGTGGAGGATTTTATTTATTTTTTTGTTTTGTTTTGTTTCCAAATGATGTGATATAAATTTGATTGTCATAAGTTTATACATCTGTCAGAGAAAGTTACCTTTGATTTAGGAAAAAAAATGATTCCTGTCAACCCTGTCCCATCTTGAGACAGATATCTTTGTTTGAAAGAGTAAACATCTCATTTCTACTCTTCTCTTTTTTAAATTATTACGAGGAGGGCAGGGATGTATGTTTCTTGGAACAGGACGTTGAGCACAGCGTGTTTGACTGATATCATATACAGCGGTGAGTGCCAAGAGTGATTCATACAGAATGATCTAGTCACCTCATAAAAACCAAACCACTGAAATCATGTGAAAAAATAGTTCACACAAAAATGAAAATTCTGTTATTATTTACCCTTGTGTCTTTCCAAGCTCATACCAAATAGTTTTTCCTTTGGAACACAAACGGAATATATAGGATTATATATATATACACTATATATATAGGATTTTTGTCATCAGAAAATGTCAAATTAATTAATTTATAAATTTGGTTACTGTGGAAAAAATTGTCTTTTTTAACAAACAGACACCTATTTTTATAGAAATGTCAGTTTGTGAAATGCTTAGCTGACTAGAACACTGTTTGCACATATTGCACTAGACAAAAGTGACTTTTTACAGCACTTGAGACATCAAACAGTGTTTGAATAATATTATGATCCTATAACGAGAGATCTGCGCTCTGTAAAATTTCAACGACTTGTTAACGAAAGCAGGAATGACATTTTAAGGTCACCTCAGCTGGCTGTCATGACTCATATCTGTTCATCTTCATATTTAGATCATGACATCATCTGTTTTCGTGTTACTGTACCATAACATGTATATCCCGTTCAAATCTGCTTTTAATTTTCCAAATTTAATCCAGTTGGAAGTACATACTGTATTCAAGGTCAAGAAGAATGTTTGAGAGCTAGCTGCTTCATTAAAAACCAGTTGCATGCTTGTAGGTTTGTTGTTTTCATTAAAGGTGCAATATGTAAGATTTTTTAGTAAAATATCCAAAAACCAATAGGCCAGTGTTATATATTTTGTTCACTTGAGTACTTACAATATCCCAAATGTTTTCAACTATTTGTAAATCGTGAGAAAATTGCAATTTTAACCAAGGCTCCGGGACGTGTGAGGAGTCACACGTCAATTGCGTCATACCTGCATAGTACCATGCTTTACCATGCCTCAGAGAAAAACACTATTTTGTCAAGTGGCAAACATAGCATAATCAGATGCAGCTTTATTTTTAGTAACAGTAATGCAGCATTTTCTCCATCATAAAAACCGTTTTAAAATTAATTGCATGCCATTTATCAACACAAGCCCTAGAATTAAAAATTGAATTTTCCTCGGCATAGTTAAATAACAAGAGTTCAGTACATGGAAATGACATACAGTGAGTCTCAAACTCCATTGTTTCCTCCTCCTTATATAAATCTCATTTGTTTAAAAGACCTCCAAAGAACAGGCGAATCTCAACGTAACACCGACTGTTACGTAACAGTCGGGGTGTACGCCCCCAATATTTGCATATGCCAGCCATTCAAGTCATTACACAAGGGCAGCCAATATTAACATCTGGATGTGCACAGCTGAATCATCAGACTAGGTAAGCAAGCAAGGACAATAGCGAAAAATGGCAGATGGAGCAATAATAACTGACATGATCATGATATTTTTAGTGATATTTGTAAATTGTCTTTCTAAATGTTTCGTTAGCATGTTGCTAATGTACTGTTAAATGTGGTTAGAGTTACCATCGTTTCTTACTGTATTCACGGAGACAAGAGCCGTCGCTATTTTCATTTTTAAACACTTGCAGTCTGTATAATTCATAAACACAACTTCATTCTTTATAAATTTCTCCAACAGTGTAGCATTAGCCGTCAGCCACGGAGCATAGCCTCAAACTCATTCAGAATCAATGTAAACATCAAAATAAACACTGTACTTACGCGATTAGACATGCAAAGAACACTTTGTAAAGATCCATTTTGAGGGTTATATTAGCTGTGTGAACTTTGTTTATGCTGTTCAAGGCAAGCGCGAGCTCCGTGGGCGGGTAACGTGAGCATTTAAAGGGGCCGCAGCATGAATCGGTGCATAGTTAATGATGCCCCAAAATAGGCAGTTAAAAAAATTAATTAAAAAAAATCTATGGGGTATTTTGAGCTGAAACTTCACAGACACATTCAGGGGACACCTTAGACTTATATTACATCTTGTAAAAAAATGTTTGATGGCACCTTTAATATGATATTCTAAAATCTATCTTACTGCAGTGTGCAACAAGTGTCTCACAGCAGCCGCCGAGTGAACGCACAGAGTAACGTTATAACATCATTTTCAACACACTCAAATGTATCTAATATGATAAACAGAGCTGCGTTACCTCATACTCATGACCGGAAAAGCGGAAGTGGCTCCGGCAACTGTGGCATAATAAAAGTTCCACTGCTCTTGAGGCGTGTGTTGCACAGTCGCTCCAGCGGCCTCGTTCAGCTCCCACAACACTCGGCGCTGCTCTGCTTCATATACAGTAACGTTAATAATAGCATCCATGAACATGATTTCTTCCCGAGTCCTATCCTGATTATTTCCACCGGCTATGATGTGAAGACCACATGTCCCAAGATTCCTCTCTCAAAGCGGACAGAAAATCTTACATAGTGCACCTTTAACATGTCATCTTAATATTTTAAGGAGCTTTTGACAACTGGTACATTCAACTCTGTTGACCTGGTAGTGGTGTGTCATGGTTATTTACATATTTTAGTACATGTGCACTCATAAGACTGTAGTTATATCATGGCCTAAGAAAGCTATTTAGTTATATATAAAATATACAACAGAGTGCAGTGCACAAAATGCTGTATCCCACAATGCAGTGCACTTGAATTAACCTTGACCAGTGTGATAAATTAAACAGTAGGAATCCTTTTCTTGGCTCATTATTTGATTGAACTGCCAAAAAGAGATTTTTTAGACAAAATTGGATTAAATGGTTATTGAAATTTCAATCAAATAAAATAAAAAATGTTTGTACATAGTACATCATTTAAAAAAAAAAAACACTTTAGGATCTTTTGTAATAAAAAGGAATAGATTATGGAAATACATTCTTGGTAAACGGTGTTAGCAAACAATACATTTTATTACATTATTTGTCATTGGTAGGGAATGATTTAATCTGAAAATATCTCTGTTCCTTTATCAAACAAACAGCTGAACATCTGAGACAAAGGGTGTGTCCCAGCATTCTCTCTGTCCAATGCACTGATGTCATGCCGTGTGTGTAATCCTGTACTGTAGGATGGAGAGCAGTTTGTTTGTGTGTCTGGTGGAGGTCAGTCTGTGGTGTAGTAACTCTAGTGTACTGCTGTGCAGCATGCTGCACAATGCTTTCTATTCTCCGCCAAGATAGAGGACAGTCTGATGGTGGACTTGTCCTCTCCTCTCTCCCTTTTGTCCCTCAATTCTTGGTTAAAAAGGCCCTTTGTGTCCAGTTGAGATCACATGTCACAATATTTGAACAGCTGCAGTGTATGTTAGTGGGTGTGATGCAGTGGTTGTACAGTAAACACTGCATGTACGACTGTATGATGTACAAATTTGGTCCCAGTTTTCTCATTCTTGTTAGCTTTTTTCAGGCTTTATCCATGTCTTGAGTTTGAATTTATCATAAATGTATTCTGTATTCAAGTAGGCTACATTTAATTTTTACTGCTGCATGCTTAATTTGATTGTTGTGCATTTGACTTGTTTGACTTGACTTGACTAGCCTTGCGATATGGCCACACGGCGGTGATTCGGCCATAAGTAATCACAGCCGTGCTGATATACAGCCATATCACACGGCTTCGAGTGTGATATTGCATTTAACAACACAGCACGAGTGTGTAAATAAATAATAACAACAATGGAGTGTCTTTAAAACCCCTCTTTTGTGCAGAACTACTTCCTTCTGCCACGGATTCAAATCTCAAGTTAACAGTTTAACAGTTGAGCCCAAGCCTCCGTTACTAATCTGAAACGTCACTTAAGAACTAGTAACGAAGGAAGTTGAAGCTTATTGTATTATGTAGAGTAGACTACAGTATTATGGTATTATTAGAGAGAGATTGACTAAACGAGTGTATTACCTGCATCTGATATAGCATTCATTCTTCAGGCCAATGTCCATATTATATCCATTATAAAAAAAAAACTCAGTTTGAATGTCCGCAGAGGAAACCGACATCTTTGTCTTTGTCCTTTTAATAGTTCCCACAGCGCTAAAACAACTTCTTTGTTCTGACTCACTCATAAAAAGAGAGTCTTTGCCGCTATCTAATGGCATAATAATGTAACTTTCACTGATACTATTGACAGACCCTTTCTCGGTACCAAATACGGCATTTTATTTAGATAAAATAATATTTATTGAACAAAAATATTCAAATTAACAGCGATGGCCATTATCAAAGACATAAACACAATAAAAACACAAGCAAATAATTCAGTCAAACTTACAAAAGTAGCACTCCAGTACAGGATTTAGGTTAAATATAACCTAAATATAAAGTTATGAAATTGAATTTTCCCCTTAACCCAAATTGTTTTGCTCTGGAACAAGTAATAGATTAATAAGACCAAAGATTGCCCATTTGATATGTCCCAACTGAATTATATTTTTAACCATTATCTACATAAGAGCCAGCGGCAAATACCCGAATGACTGGCCGAGATGAAGCTGTTCTCTGCGGGTACATGAGCGCTGAACGGCTGCTGATAGCCTGGAGCTCGCATTTGCGAAAATTTCAAAACAAATAGTAAAATTGCCACTATGTTTATATATGAGTCACATATTTGAGGTCTAAATAACTATTCTCACGTAAAAAAACTCTTTAAACTACATTTTTGACATAACAACAGTAATATTTATAAAAAAAAATATGGTAGATGTGCTTGACCACCATGACAGTCGCTGCAAGCGGAGTGATTCCAACAGTGAAGTGGTACCATTGTTGACACTGGGAGAATATCGCACGGCTCTCGGCCAATCAGATTCGAGAACCAAAAAGAACTGTTGTATAAATGTATGATTCACACAAAATGCATTTTTCCATTCCACTGCACTACTTTTCCATTGTTTTTTAATGTGAACTGTGCTTGTTGTGTTTTTTACTGTGTTTGCATATGCATGACATAAAGCATCATTTCGGTTGGCCACACGGAACAACAATCCATCCAATTATATCATGTGTTGTGACAGACCATAATTTAAACTGACATCAGAGTGTTATGCAATACATTTTATAAACAATTTGTTTTCTACATCAACAGTTGTTTTTCACATTGTATTATAGTTCAAGGTATCTAGAAAATTAAAGTAAAATAAAATGAAATGCTTGTTTGACTGTCTGAATATATCAAAAGTTTGGGGGTTGGAACGATTTTTTAAGTTTTTGAAAGAATCATGAATCACAGAACCATGGCTGCATTTATTAAAGGTGCCATAGAACGCTTTTTCACAAGATGTAATATAAGTCTAAGGTGTCCCCTGAATGTGTCTGTGAAGTTTCAGCTCAAAATACCCCATAGATTTTTTTAAAATAATTTTTTTAACTGCCTATTTTGGGGCATAATTAACTATGCACCGATTCAGGCTGCGGCCCCTTTAAATCGTGCGCTCCCTAGAGCGTATTACTTTTTACAGTGAAATATTACATATATGGTTTTATGGATTACTTTTTATGATGCTTTCATTTATTTAAATATATTTAAAGAAAGAAACCTCACCGGCACAACATATAAAGTGGTTCTTAGCTGTCCACACTTTTATGCTTTTGTTGCATTTGACTCATCTGTCATGGAGGCTTGAGATCATTTTAAGCAGAACATATTTACAATATGACATCAGTCCGCTGAGAGCAGAGAAAGAGGGCTCACCCAAATGTTGCAATGCACTCCAGTTCTATTCATCAAAACTTAGAATTATTATATATATTTAAAAAGAAATTACAATAACAAACATTATATTATATTATGTTATGTTATGTTATGTTATGTTATATATTATATTATATTATATTATATTATATTATATTATATTATATTATATTATATTATATTATATTATATTATATTATATTATATTATATTATATTATTAAAGGGATTTTTCACCCTAGAATTCCATAGGTGCAGTCACAGGAATCCAGTCTTGCTTGGAATGAGCAATTTGTTTTATATGCTAGCTGAACCTGTCATATAGTCTATAGGGTCATTTTGGTACTGTTTATGGCTGAGTAGCAATTAGGGCTCTTGAAAATACTGCTTGTATTGAAATGGAGTGACACTGGAGTTTGTACTGCTTATATAAGAGTGAATCAAGAGACAGAGGGGAATGTTGGCTACTAGGAGTGTGAATGAGAGGGTGAGAGAGGCTCAACTCATTCAACACTGAATTGAAGTGCAATTAAAATGCTGTGAATGATCAAATAAAAGAACACATAGTCCCGAGAGGGCAATTCTTTGAGAGATGCATTTATTTGAATCACAATACAAATACTTTATGTATGTGTGTTTGCGCTTGCATATGCATGACATAAAACATCATTTCGGTTGGCCACACAGAACAACAATCCATCCAATTATATCATGTGTTGTCACAGATCATAATTTAAAGTGACATCAAAGTGTTATGCAATACATTTTATAAGCAATTTGTTTTCTACATGAACAGTTGTTTTACCCGTTGTATTACATTTCAAGGTGTCTAGAAAATTAAAGTAAAATGAAATGAAATGCTTGTTTGACTGTCTGAATATATGTTCAAAAGTTTTGGGTTGGAAAGATTTTTTATGTTTTGGAAGAATCACATAACCACGGCTAGCATTTATTGGATCAAAAATACAGTTAAAAAGTAATCTTGTGAAATATTATTACAATTTAAAGGAACAGTTTTATATTTGAATATATTTTAAAATGTAATTTATTTCTGTGATGGCAAACTTAATTTTTCTTCAGTGCCACATGAAAGTTCAGAAATCATTCTAATATGCTGATTTGCTGCTTAAAAAAAACATTTCTTATTATTATCTGTTTTGAAAAAAAAAGCTGGGTCTGTGGAAGAAACAACGTGGTGGCAAAGGTACTTTTATCTTGCATATAACATAGCCTCGGACTACTTTCGAAAATGAAAATGATGACAATTATCATAAAGTTATATCGCTATACATGTCTGTGTAAGGGGTTATTGATAGTTATTTCAAAACACTGATTCATGAAGCTTCAGAGCTTTACGAATCGAATCAGTGGCTCGGAGCGCCAAAGTCATGTGATTTCGGCAGTTTGGTGGTTTGACACGCGATCCGAATCATAGATTCGACACAAAAGATTCGTAAAACTCCGAAGCAGTGTTTTGAAATTGGCCATCACCAGATATTGTTAAAAAGCCATTATTTTGTTTTTTTGCCACGCAAAAAAATATTCTTGTCACTTTATAATATTAAGATTGAACCACTGTACTCACATGAACTGATTTAAATATGTTTTTAGTACCTTTATGGATATTGAGAGAGGAAATACCATTGCTGGTGATGCAGGCCTTACTGAGCAAATTGGTTTTCAATAAAAATATCTTAATTTGTGTTCCGAAGATGAACAAAGGTCTTAGGGGTGTAGAACGATGTGAGGGTGAGTAATAAATGACATTATTTTCATTTTTGGGTGAACTAACCCTTTAAAATACAGGTTGATGACTTGATTGACTGTAAATCCTTGTGAGCCCAGCTTTTAGCAGGACAGTTCTGCCAGTCTGACACTGAACTGCAACCATGATGCAACTGTCTTTAAATCAATTCCAGTCCTCGCAGTCTTATAGACTGACTCACCCTGATCAATACTAATCCGTCGTGTCTTACAGAGCGGGACCCACATGGAAAAAACCTATATAAACATATATGTTTCAATATAGGTTTTGATATAGGTTTTACATATATGTGACATATATAAAATTGGCCGTTTTCCTATATTATATGTACATATATGTACATATATGCCCACATATATGTACACATATATATATATACACATATATGTACACATAATATAGGAAAACGGCCAATTTTATATATGTCACATATATTAAAAACCTATATCAAACCTATATTGAAACATATATGTTTATATAGTTTTTTTCCATGTGGGACCAATTTCACGTGTTCGTGTAGCGGTGTGTTTTCTGCGTTGTGTCGTAATCAAAGACAGACTGCGAAAAATCTTGCCATCAGGTCCTCACTTTATTCTGTATAACACAAATGGCAATATATGAGGACTTGTGCAGCATACAAACAGCATGCGGCAGCAACGCACAACGCTGAGAAAGAGAGATATTAAAAGTAACTTAAGTAAAGAAAAATAATCAACGAAACATCTGAATGTACATCACAGAGGGGTTTTGGATTACAATCATACAAATATATCATGTGAATTCAGCTGTTACATGAAACATGGCCTTAATTGAATCACCGCAAAAACTTTGTGCGACCTACCGCTGTGATGTCTCATGCAGACTGGGAAGCAGCAAAGTGCGTCAACACCCCAAGTCAGCATGGCGGCAGGAAACCTCAAATATGGTCATGGCAAGTGGAATCACAAAATAATTGTCTAAATACATAACTGCTACATTCGCACATACATAAGTTCTTGCATAATTTTTTTCGTTAATTCTTAGTTTTTGCCTTGATAATAGAAAATATGAGCTAGGCATCATGTATGACAGTCAAAAATGAGATATGAGCTACAAAATGACCAGATCCTGCCATTAGCTATATAGAAGACATATCTTGTATGTATAGGGCATATATATGGATATGAAGAAGCAATACAGGAGACCTATATTTCCTGTATATGCACATATATGCACCTCAATTTTGCCTATATGTGGCATATATACACATATATGCAGTATATATATACGCATATATGCAGCATATATATAGCATATATGCAGTATATATGCGCATATATGCAGCATATATATAGCATATATGCAGTATATATGCGCATATATGCAGCATATATATTATCATATATGTGCATATATGCAGCATATATATTATCATATATGTGCATATATGCAGCATATATGTACATATACACTGCATATAGGTTTCATATATGCGCATATATCCACATATAGGTTCTTTCCATGTGGGGATATCAGCATGTGGTCCAAATGAAATAGCTCATTTGTTTTTACAATAAACATAACAGAAGGATTTGGAAACTTTCAGGTTCAGCGTTACTATTTATACTCTTCGACTCTGACTGTGATGAAGGGCAATCACTTATAAATAATGACATTTTGACCCATGTACGACTCAGTTAGGGACTGCATTCCAGCCCTGGGAACCTCTAGAACATATGTTAAAATCTCCTCTAGAATATTATAGGAACTGCTCTGCCCTAGAAAAATAAGGTTAAACGAATGATCAGCAGGGCATTATAATGTGTTTGAGGAAAAAGCAAGCATTACATTTCTTTTGCTGGCCCCCAAACATTTGCAGTGTTACATGTTCATTTTCAATAAACTCAGACAGTATTCAGGAAGATATATCCTGATATATCCAGATATATCCAGTATGCAATAGTCCACAGACCTGTAATGATGACCACAAGCAGGGCAGGAGATGAGCTGTCTGTGTCTGTACTGTTCTGGACCTTATTAGGAGATATCTGCACAGGTTCTTTGGTGGATTTCATCAGAGGAAATTAAATTTTCATGTTGTAGGTTCACTCAGATTTGTGTTGCTTATAAAAGACCTGTTAGATCTTCTGACTGGTATTACATGTGATATATACACTGAATCTTACCAGAGTGATCCTTTTGATCTTTTTGAACATGTAATATTGGTTTTATTTGGATATATTTTTATGAGGTACCCCCTGAGATTTTAAGTTAGTTATTTAACAACACATTTGCAAGTTCACGGGTCTCTGGTGTTGGTTAATAGTCACATGACATGCAGGTGAACAAATAAAATCTTTTTTGAAAAATGTAAAAATATTTTAATTTTACATTTGTATGATTTAGCAAAGCTGCAGTTTCCTCCTGAACCCCACTTTTCAGAAACCCTGCATTAGATACAACATATCAAACAGATGATAGCGATTTACTCAGAACTAACACTTTTCTGAGCCATTTTTTAAAATTATTTTTAACCAATTGGTCTTGAGATGATTTTTCATATCATGTATGAGTCAGTTCCCTTCAAGTTTACACAGCTGTCTTATCAGAATAACCACCGATGCAGTTCGTCATATTTACATACAAACATGTTCCAAAAAGTTTGCTTGAAAAGTACAGTAGTGGCCAAAAGTGAAGTATTTTTTTAAAGACCTTACAAGTTTTACTTAAAAAAAAAAAAAACGTATTAATATGTTGTTGGTTCTAGGGTTGTAACGGTATGAGATTTCCATGGTAAGATAACCGTCTGAGTAAATATCACGGTTTCACGATTAAACATCAAAAAATGTCATCAATTAAAATGACCAATAAATTAATTAAAATGTTTGTTTTCTCTATTCAGATTTCAATAATCAAAAACAATCAAATACATGTAATAAATTATTATGGATTAGAAATTGAACAACTTTTATTAATAATTAAAATTCAGAAATTCTGCTTTGACTTAATTCTTCTGGCTTTTATTTTTTAATACAAATATTATCAAAAATGATGGAAATGAAATTAACTTTTTTTATAATTATTTTGAGAAGTACATTCTATTTAACAATCATAATAAATTTGTCAATTTCTTCGAGTTAAAAACCGGTCTTTTATTTTGACGGGATGTAGTGAAGAGCTTTGATTTTCAGTGTATTTGACAATGGTTTTTCTCAAATAAAATGATGAAATGCTCATTAAGCGCTATCTCAGAGCAACCGTGGATATGTTTGTGTTCATGTCCTCTGATAACGAGACAGCAAACACTTAAAAAACAATAAGAGCGCCGCGCATACTTAAGTATATATATATATATCGTTACAACCCTAGTTGGTTCCCTCTTGTTGGTTTTTGCATGTGTTCATAATTTCTTTGTGACAGTCTGGCCAAAATGGCCACATAATTTGGCATGTTTCATTGCGTTTTCACAAATAAAATAATTTAATTTTAAAGGATTTGGGCTCTATTTGGGCTCTATCATCAGTGAAGAGAGGTAAAAACCGGAAGTTTTAGTGAGGACAGCGCAAACAACAGCAGCTCTGTCAAAGCTGAAACCTGTATGGAGAGACAAAAATATCTCTAAAAACAAAAATTAGACTTCAGCATGCACTTGTCCTCTCAGTCTTCTTAGCCTGTGAGTCCTGGACCCTTACAGCAGATTTGCAACGAAGAATCCAGGCACTTGAAATGAGATGCAATAGAACCATCCTTGGCATCTCTTACAAGGACCACATCACAAATGAAATAGTGAGAAACGTCATCAGGTGCGAAGCAGGCCAGTATGAGGACCTCCTTACTACAGTTAAAAAGAAAAAGCTGAAATGGTACGGATATGTTGTCCGAGCCAATAACCTGTCCACAACAGTCCTCCAAAGTAGTGTTCCAGGTGGCAGAAGACGAGGTAGACAGAGAAAGAAGTGGGCGGACAACATTACAGAATGGACCATGAAAAGCTTTGCAGAGACACAGGCACTAGCACATGACCGAGACAAATGGAGGGACCTGATCAGATGTTCAACAGCGCAGCGACCCGACGACCAGGTCATGGGACTGATGAAAGGATTAGTTCACTTTAAAATGAAAATTAGCCCAAGCTTTACTCACCCTCAAGCCATCCTAGGTGTATATGACTTTCTTCTTTCTGATGACCACAATCAGAGTTATATTAAAGGTGCCATAGAACGTCTTTTTAAAAGATGTAATATAAGTCTAAGGTGTCCCCTGAATGTGTCTGTGAAGTTTCAGCTCAAAATACCCCATAGATTTTTTTTAAATTAATTTTTTTAACTGCCTATTTTGAGCCATAATTATATATGCACCGATTCCATTAGGAATTCCCTTTAAATCTCGTGCTCCCAGCCCCCGGAGCTTGCGACTGCCTTAAACAGCATAAATAAAGTTCACACAGCTAATATAACCCTCAAAATGGATCTTTACAAAGTGTTCATCATGCAGCATGTCTAATCGCGTAAGTACAGTGTTTATTTGGATGTTTACATTTGATTCTGAATGAGTTTGATAGTGCTCCGTGGCTAAAGCTAACATTACACACTGTTGGAGAGATTTATAAAGAATGAAGTTGTGTTTATGAATTATACAGACTGCAAGTGTTTAAAAAATTAAAATAACGACAGTCTTGTCTCCGTGAATACAGTAAGAAACGATGGTAACCTTAGCCACATTTAACAGTACATTAGCAACATGCTAACGAAACATTTAGAAAGACAATTTACAAATATCACTAAAAATATCATGTTATCATGGATCATGTCAGTTATTATTGCTCCATCTGCCATTTTTCGCTATTGTTCTTGCTTGCTTACCTAGTCTGATGATTCAACTGTGCACAGATCCAGACGTTAATACTGGCTGCCCTTGTGTAATGCCTTGAACATGGGCTGGCATATGCAAATATTGGGGTCATACATATTAATGATCCCGACTGTTACGTAACAGTCGGTGTTATGTTGAGATTCACCTGTTCTTCGGAGGTCTTTTAAACAAATAAGATTTATATAAGAAGGAGGAAACAATGGTGTTTGAGACTCACTGTATGCCATTTCCATGTACTGAACTCTTGTTATTTAACTATGCCAAGATAAATTCAATTTTTAATTCTAGGGCACCTTTAATAAATATCCTGACGCGTCCAAGCTTTATAATGGCAGTGAACGGGACTAACGAATATAAAGCTAAAGGAAGTGCATCCATCCATCATAAACATACTCCACACGGCTCTTTAAATATCTATATTTAACAAGTTATAAAGTTAAATATCTAGCTTACACCAGACCGTCTTCTGTATTCAACTTGCAAAGAAAATGTAAAACTCTTGCAGTTCAAAACGCTTATGCTACTTCCTATACCTTCAGTATTCAAATTACAAAAAAAGCATAACTGATGCGACATAAGTGCACTTTTTTTTCATGTGCCCTCTTAATGTTTAATCAAAATAACTTCCCCTCCCTCTTGCAGCAACATCTCTTCTCTGATGACATGTTTACTGATGTGAGGGCGGGACAAACTGTCACTCACATGAGATCACAGCAATAGCAAACCACAACAATCCAATGATCCAATCAATTCCCCTTGGACAAAATCAAGTCCTGCCCTACATGGTTTGAGAAGCTGTTTCAATCGGATATACATCACAATAGGGGTGAATAGACCATCACAACTTCCGATTCATGTGTTCGAATAGATATATTACAGATCTCACTGTCTCTCTTAAAGAGCATCAGCTGAGGCCTGATAGGGTTCAGCTTTCTGCTCTGTTAGTTTGATATATGTATCCAGCCCCACCCACTGGTCAATAAAAAGTCTTGTAAATGGGACCCGTGATAATGAGTGCGGTGACTTTAACATGCACCATCATGAGTCACGGACTGTTAAGCATAATGCAGAGAGCCTTGAGTGTGACGAGCCGGCAGAGAAAGGCACTTACACCCACACACACACTCAGACCAAATGCACTACTTCCTTCAGGAAGGACAAAAGGTGTGCATTGCAGTATGAGTCTGCTCTAAATCAGGGCAAGTGCAAGGTCATCTCAGATGTGATCTTTTAATGCAGCAGATTTAGTCTAATGAAGAGTGATGCATGTGTGGAAGACAGAGAGAGTTAAGACAGAGGTTAAGCAGATTCACTGCAACATATTGTGCCATCTCAGCACGAGAGGTTTTCTTGTGGTTATATTTAGTTATTGGAGCTTGCTAGGGTAAGCATTACTATCACTATTGCTAATACTTCGAGAAAGTAAACGAATATATGCTTTTAATGTGTGATGTTTTATAGGTTTATATGGATGACGCTTGGCAAAATATTTATGTGATGCTTCATCAGTCTGTTGTTTATCGATATTACAATAATACTTTAAAAAGGAATTTATACCTGTATGATATTACGCTGTACCCACATTGGACCAGCGGTTTGAAAAATGGATGGATCATGGATGCTCTGTAAAAAAGAACTGTTGGTTTAATTTTAAAAAATAAGTTACCTGGTTGCCTTAAAATTTTGAGTTCATCAAAATTAAAAATTTGAGTTAATACAATGAAGGTGATTGATTTAATAAACAGAAACTCAAAATATTATGTTATCTGAACCACATTACTCATTCAAGTTGATTTGACAAAAGAAAAAATGTGATAAATCATGAAAATCATTTTTTATAGTGTGGATGGTTCTGATGCGGGTGCAATCATCTGGTCAGACGCGGGAATTAATTCGGCTCATGACTCTCACGGTGCATTATGGGTAATCTCCAGCTGTTGAGTGTTCATACTCATTATTGAAGTGCATTATGGGATTGAATGAGTGTACCTGATAATGTCCACTATGGTTGAAGACACTACAAATGGCTGTCCCCTTAAATAGTGCCCTATTTAAGGATATGGGGATTGAGGACACAGCCCTAGTTTCCTAGTGTGCCTATTACCATATAAACATATTGTTCACTTTAATGCACTCACTTTGCATATATACACTTGTTTTTTTTTAGTTCCTTGTCCATTCTGTACATCTGTGTTAAGTGGTTGTTGCTCCTGCGTGTTGATGATATCCTGATTGTTCGTTATTTTGAGTTATTGTTTATTGAAGTTTTACTGCTCCATTTAGATCCCGCCTCAAACTCATCCTTGCTACAACCTACAGTGACAGATTCAGACTCAATGGGATATACTTCTACTGAATCAGTTTGCCAAAAATATTATCAAAGGTTATAAAAAGGGTCTTTACTGTACTTTGTTAAATTTTTTAGAAATCACAGATAACAAACAATAATCTGGAAGCAGTAATATTTTGTTTTCTTAACCCATTGCTGTCTGCCAGAGAGAAATAGAAGCCTGATGGTGTTGACAGGTTCTGTATTTTTTATTCATGGCTGAGACAAACCCGGCCAGTGGCTGTAGAGTAGTGGGAGAGAAGTCAATACATAATGCATGAAACAGGAGTCACTGGTTTGGACATCCTCTCTGATTCTGTTGGACAGCAGTTTAGTGGGAAAAGAAAGACAGAAGGACATCAGTGATGTTACTTTAAAAAAACACACACACACTCAGAACACAACTATGTTGTCTTTTTCTTTTCATATAGTAAAACAATTTAAACAGGTCACACTTTATATTAGGTGTCTTTAATTACTATACTTGCATCAAAAAATAAGTACACTGTACTTATTGTGTTCACGTTGTATTGCAAAACACTTGTGCTGCTTTTGAGGTGGATACGGATAAGGTTAGGGATAGGTATGGTGGAGAAGTAGGGAAAGGGTCAACAGTGTAATTATAGATGTAATTACTGAGATTAATTACAGAATTACATGCAGGTATTTTTTTTTTAAATATAAGTAAATATAAGTTGGATAATGTACAGTTGTCAAGTATATGGTGGTATTCACAAGATGCATGACACAGAAAGTCCAACAGAAATTCTTTTAATAATAAACACAGAGAATATTCACAAGGGAATAAGATAAACCACGCTAAATTGTGACTAGAACCGAGAAGGGAATGAACAAAACAGGGACCTATAGGTGAAAAACAGGGAGAACTTAGTGAACATGAACAAAAACATAGAGAAACATAAGTTTTGCAAAATAAATCCTGAAAGGGAGGGACAAAAAAAAAAAAAGATAAATAATTTGGATTGGTTCCCAATTAGAATTTATATGAATGCATAAAGTGTATAGTTTAGCTGCTTTTATTGGATTAAATTGTTTTTCACTATTATGAATCACATTTTACCTCTTACTTTAGCTCTTACCTTGCAGTTTACCTAAGAAGTCGCATTAAAATGTTTTTTTTTTTTTTTTTTACACCAAACTATATTTCATGTGCCCTCTTTATTAACAGGATGTCAAAAATCTAATAAATCTAATAAAATTGGATGTATAAATTAATGTACACTGTAAAAAAGAATTGTTGGTTTAACTTAAAAAAGTAAGTTACCTGGTTGCCCTAAATGTTTGAGTTCATTGAAATTAAAAAATGTATTTAACACAATGAAGGCGATTGGTTTAATCAACAAAAACTCAAACTATTTTGTTATTTGAACCACATTAATTATCTAAGATGATTTGACAAAAGAAAAAAATGTTGTGATAAAAAATCATGAAAATAATTTTTGTATAACTAATCAGAAAAATGCTGTTTGAGATAGTTTTCGATTAAGTATAGCATATCAAACTACTGGACAACTGTCACTGCTTGACATTTCATGTTAACTATACACTCTTTATTAGAAAAGCTAGGAACCCCGTACATTCTTGACTGGTTACTGATGAAGACTGTTGTTAATCTTGTTTGGGTGGTGCTAATGAGTTAGAGGTAAAAAGTCCACTGTGTTTTATGAAGAGTGAAATGTACAGGTATGTTGGAATGATAATTATCTTAACCACACGCGATAAGTTAATGGCCTCATTTACTTCCATTAAAATGCATTTAAGGGCAATTGGTTCCATGTACAATGTACCTGCATGCCAAGCACTATTTAATGAAGTTAACCATGTGAATACAAACTTAGGTTGACTTCAGCAGCTTTATCTTTCATTTATTACAGCTCTCTAGAATACTTGATTCTGATTGGCTACTTTTGGCATTATGAGAATATTTTTATATGACCACACTGTATATCTGACCACTGTCCCAAACAACTACTGTAGTTTCATGTCTCTCTATGGTCTCTTCTTACATTTTTTCTCACATTATAAATGATTTCAACTCAAATAAATCATGCTTTGTATCCATTTATTTATTTATTTGGTAAGTAGTCAGGAAATAAGTCATATAAATCAATACTGAACAAATAAACCCTGACAGGCAGGGTGATCTGGATTCCTCACTGCATGTATTTGGAAAACAAAAAACTTAAAAAGCAGTTGTTAATTTCCTTACTGTTTCACAACCCTGGACTGATCAGAACCCACAACGGTCCCACTACAATCTGAATACCACAGCCAAATCTTTTATGACTTTATGTAGTCAAAAAGCCACTTCCTACAAACACCCAAGCTTTTTCAAACCAAGTGTGAAGCGAACAGTTCCACAGTGTGTAATGTCTTGATTCTGTTTTCGGTGAGGCATTTAAATGACTTTAACAGCTTTGCATTCTGACCACAGTTCAATTTTCCTGCCTGTAAAAGAACCACAAATCTGTGGCTGTTTCTTATCATATAATTGCAGCACTTTAACTTCATCTACATTCCTTTTTGGCATTTTGTCCTGTGTATAATTTTTCTTATCTTCACTCAAGCAGTGGCAAGAAATTTTGCCATTATTTTAGGACAGAAAAGGCAACATTAATAAAGAGCTTATTCAGAAGGACTCTTGTACAGGTAATTCTGCCTACAACCCCCTTACCATCATCTGATAAAAGAATAATCACTGATTTATTGTTACAGGCTTTTTACTACAGGTCACACAGCTACAGATTATGGTATCACAAACTGCTAAACAAAAAATTGCCATTTCACCAGTGCCAGAAGCTCAGAGGTCCCAAGTAACTTGTAACTGTTATTCTTTCAGTTCCCATGCTGTCCTGCTGACTATACAAACAGAGACCAGACTCAAACCTTGCTGACTAAACCAGGCATGAGACTCTGTTGCACCTTTGTCTATTTTGAGTATGCGAGTTTCATTTCCAAAACCAGTCAGTCCCATCTTGGGCACAGGCCAGAGTGTGAATACACCATGGCCAGGTAAAATTTTTGCCCCTAAATCAAAATGAGGAAATAAAATGTTTATTTTTAAAGTTTATTTTTAAGGACCATTAAAGGGTTAGTTCACCCAAAAATGAAATTTCTGTCATTAATTACTCACCCTCATGTCGTTCCAAACCCGTAAGACCTTCGTTCATCTTCGGAACACAAATTAAGATATTTTTGATGAAATCCAAGAGATTTTTTATCCTCAATAGAAACCAATATTAATACCACATTCAAGGTCCAGAAAGAATACTGAGTTGGTGTTCTGACATAGAACCTGGAAGCGCTGCAACGAAAATAGCTTAGGAGAATGAGAGGGGAGAGACGAATTTGTTGAATAAAGTCGTTATTTTTGTTTTGTTTTGTTTTGTGCACCAAAAGTATTCTCGTCGCTTTATAACATTAAAGTTGAACCACTGTAGTCACATGGACTATTTTAACATTGTTTTTACTACTTTGTGGTAATTTCCTGCTTTCTATTGAGGATAAAAACCTCTTGAATTTCATCAAAAATATCTTAATTTGCGTTCCGAAGATGAACGAAGGTCTTATGAGTTTGTAAAGACATAACGTAATAAATTACAGAATTTTCATTTTTGGGTGAACTAACCCTTTCAGACTGCTTGCACTGCGACATCATGGGAATCGTGGCATTTTTTTTTTTTTTTCTCAATTGTCATCATTCTAAATTCATTATTCCCATTCATTTCTGTATTTCATTTTTGAGTTTTTTTATAGTTGTCATTATTCTCAAAGGTAATTATTCTCATCATTCATTTCTGTATTTTAATTTTGAGTTTTGTTGTTGTTACAATTGTCATATTTTAAAAGGTGATTCATCATTCCATTAAATTAGGGTTATTCTAATCATTAATTATTAATCGTTACATTTATGTAATGATTACAATGATGCACTATTCAGATTATTATTCAAATTATTTTAATAATTCTGTTTTTTAATTTGTTGATTCATTTAAAAAAGTCACTGTATTGCAGTATATTTTTAATAAATGTATTTAATAATTCTTTAAAAAATATATTTTTTAATATACTTAAATGACTTATAACTGTTTAAAATAATTTAAATATTATATGATTGTTTAAATAATTATAATAATATATCATAATATTAAAGGTGTCATCGAAGGTTTTTTTACAAGATGTAATATAAGTCTAAGGTGTCCCCTGAATGTGTCTGTGAAGTTTCAGGTCAAAATACCCCATAGATTGTTTTTAATTAATTTTTTTAACTGCCTATTTTGGGGCATAATTAGAAATGCACCGATTCATGCTGCGGCCCCTTTAATTGCTCGCGCTCTCCGCCCCCTCCGAGCTCTCGGCTCTATCATTGCATAAACAAAGTTCACACAGCTAATATAACCCTCAAAATGGATCTTTACAAGGTGTTCGTCATGCATGCTGCATGCATACATCGGATTATGTGAGTATTGTATTTATTTGGATGTTTACATTTGATTCTGAATGAGTTTGAGGCTGTGCTCCGTGGCTAACGGCTAATGCTACACTGTTGGAGAGATTTATAAAGAATGAAGTTGTGTTTATGCATTATACAGACTGCAAGTGTTTAAAAATGAAAATAGCGACGGCTCTTGTCTCCGTGAATACAGTAAGAAACGATGGTAACTTTAACCACATTTAACAGTACATTAGCAACATGCTAACGAAACATTTAGAAAAACAATTTACAAATATCACTAAAAATATCATATTATCATGGATCATGTCAGTTATTATTGCTCCATCTGCCATTTTTCGCTATTGTTCTTGCTTGCTTACCTAGTCTGATGATTCAGCTGTGCACAGATCCAGACGTTAATACTGGCTTGCTTTGTGTAGTGCCTTGAACATGAGCTGGCATATGCAAATATTGGGGGCATACATATTAATGAGCCTGACTGTTACGTAACAGTCGGTGTTATGTTGAGATTCGCCTGTTCTTCGGAGGTCTTTTAAACAAATGAGATTTATATAAGAAGGAGGAAACAATGGAGTTTGAGACTCACTGTATGTCATTTCCATGTACTGAACTCTTGTTATTTAACTATGCCAAGGTAAATTCAATTTTTAATTCTAGGGCACCTTTAAATAAATATTATAAATAAATAATATTAAAAATAAAAATGCAGAGTTTTGTGTAACAGTAATAAGAATTTTTGGTGAAGTTGTGTGTGCTTATTTTTTATTAAAATAATATCAAACAATCCTATTGGTCCTAAGCTTCAAGAATAAGATAGCACATGAAACACAGCTATGCAGCATATGTAGGTTACAGTGTGCTGCTTTTCACAACTGCGCTGCCTACATTTGCACGCATCATATAGTATCTCACAAATCTCACACTCGGCCACTAGCCCAGTGAATAACAGTGCTGCATCTGTCCAGTGTCTGCAGTGATTTAAAATAACCCCTCTCGGCAGGAGTGCCTGCTCATGGCCAGCGGGTCAAGCTGCCACACTTGGGAGGGTGCAGGAATGCCTGACCATCTTGTTGGTGTGTTATTTTTGTATCCTGGCAGCCTGCTGCTGGTACATTTTGTGCACGTAAGGCGTGTGCACACAGTCGAGTCAGTCAAACTTAACCTTGGATCGCCACACCCACCTCCTCAAGACGCCCATTGTGTCTTCACGGGGAGGATTTTCTTTGTAAACCAGTGACATTGCAGGGAGGAGGGGCCACCGCCTGCTTTTGCTTTGCCTCCTGGTCATGTGACACGTTCCCCTTCCAGTAACCATGGCAACCAGCACTGGTCCAGCCTGTATCTTGCTGTTGTGAGAAGGGGAGGAAGAGAGAAAGGAAAAAGAGAGGAGAGAAAGCCCAAAAATAAACATACTCTTCCCAGCAGCTGTCAGAGATCGCAGTAAGTGTCGTTCACTTGGCTTTGACTTTTTGCTTTGACTCACTGCTTAGTGTGCATGCTTTAGAATAAATAAGTGGCATCCTTACTGGCTGCATGCTTTGTTTGTGATGGATGGCATCATTACATATTCATTTAAATATGAGATGCTGCAAGTGCTAGTGTGCAATGCTAGTTAGTAGATATCAAAACAGGCCTGCAAATGCAAACAATCATCAGAGAGATATTAGAATCCCTATCTGGAATATTATAGGTGGATCCTTGCAAATTCGTTTTCATAACCTGGAATGAAGTCTCAGTGGGATGCGTGCTTCCCGTGTTTCATTAGCTTTTCATAATGGCTCTCTGCCTGCATGGTTTCTTCATTTGTGATGGAGGAATTGGGCCTTGTGTGCTCTATTTAGTTATTAAACCTACTGTGCCGACTACAAGCTCAATTCTGGGTCACCCTGTTCTGCTGTGGAACATCCATATGTGGAATGTCCTTGTGATGGTGGAGGAGAGATACAATGTTGTTATACTGCAGAGAGATCTGAACGTGTCGTCATTTGATGCATGAAGAATCAGCAGACTGCAGAGTTTTGTAAGATTTGATTGATCATTTAAAAGAATAGTTGTTGAAGTACAGAAAATAATAATAATAATAAAAAAGATCTTAAGAGAAAAGAGCAAGAGAGAAACAAGATATTATTGCAGTTAGATACACGGGATACAGTTATAATCCGATAAGAATGTAACAACAAATGAATCAGTGCATAAATAATATTGCAACTTATATTAAATAATTTGCATTTTTTTTAATCAGTCCCAGATATCGACTGACAACTGATGTTATCTTACGAAAAGTAACAGTGATTTTAAGAAAAGTTTTCTATGAAATAATTGCTGCTAAATCTTGCTAGTTATGGATACAAACACAAGGTCAAAGCACAAAAATTACTATTTAAAAAAATTTTCTGCTTTTTAATATATGTTGATTAATTTTAAGGCATTCTATTGCATTTTAACACATTTAATACAACGACCTTTACTAAAACAAACTACTGAATATAATTTAAATATTATTTTCATTTCATATCATTTTTAAATAATTTAATTTATAATAATGTAATAATATATCATAATATTTATTTATATAAATTGATTCATTTATTAATGTTTATATTAAAATATTTTTGCTTGTTATTAAAGAATGCAGATTTTTGTGTAACAGTTATGAGAACTTTTTGGTGAAATTGTGCTTAGATTTTAAGAAAATAATGTCATATATAATAGGCATTAAATATATATGTATGTGTGTGTGGGTGTGTGCTGTCAAATCGATTAATCACATACACACATATATTTATATGTGGAATAAATAAGTAAATAAATAAATAAATTCACAATTTAAAATTGTTGTCTCCTAAGATGACGATATTGTTATCAGATGTCAGGTTGTGTCTTGATACTGATGTAGGTCTAGGTGATATTGTATCATATAATATGATATGGTTGATAACAGTAACATTATTGCCTTTTACATTAAAAGTGTTATTTTTTGTAGTCCTCAGTAAAGTCACCTTTATCACATAAAAAAGTAGAGCTATTGCATCAATTGCATTGTAGCATCTGTTGGTCCATGTTTTCATCATAAATGACAGAGCCTTTGTTTTGGGTTTTGTTGGGCTTCTTTGTTTTCCAGGAACACAGGCATTTCTTTTACTCTGAACTGTAGATTAAGTCATTTCTTTGTGGAATGCCATGTTTAGATTATCTTCTGTGAATTATTTCCTTTGTGCCGTAACACCAAACAGATGTAGACTGTCATCGAGTCATCACATGAATTATGTGTCTAGTCTGAGAAGTCTAGCCTTTAACTTGCTTGTATTTAGTTTTTAGCTTGAAAGCCCTCAAATTAACCTTCTATGTTCAATAATGACCTAATTAGTGATTACGAAACTATCAGTACTGCTAGTCATTCTAGGGTTTGGGATTTGAACAAACCACTAACCTCATTTATTAGATTTTGGAATGTAACTCATCCCTGCATTGTTTTTGCTGTAGATGATCCAAAACAAAAAAGGTAGAAAAATGTAATAGATTTAAACTTTCTGCAATCATCCAGAACACCCTAGCAACCACACCGCAATGTCCTAGCAACCAAGTTTTGTATGAGCAAGCGTCATAAAGAATAATCTAGTTAGATCTGACTTTTTAAAGCCTGCATGCTTTAGTGCATTTTAGAGCAAAACCACAGGACTGCGCTAAGGATTCTAGAGTATTTGCTGCTATCTTTCTAAATGACTTCACTACTAAAGAATGCTCTTTTCACATTTTCTGGACCAGCACATCAGCTAAGCAGTGTGAAATCTGCTATCTGGCCAGGATCTGGGAGCACTCTGTAAATCAATCTGAAAAAGGAGAAATGCTTAAATTTAAGTGCGACAACTTAAGTGGGATTGTAAATCTCTTACAGTATTGTGGAGCTGGAAAAATGTGTTAATATGCAGTTGAATTAGAAGGTGATGGGCTTCAGATCTGTGAACAGGACTAGTAGTTTATGGAGATGTTAAATTTATACTGTATGTAGTACCACTGTTCAAATGTTCTTCTTCTTCTTCTTAAACCGAATTTTACAAATGTCGCTTTTGATCAATTTAATGCATCCTTGCTGTATTAAAGCATTCATTAATAATAATTAAAAAACTAGCCTATATGTGACCCGTGCAGACAAAATGAGTCGAAATGCGCAAGGGTTAATTACGAGCTACAGGCAAAACAATTCAAAAATGTAGATTTCTAAACGTATCTTTTATTTGTATGTTTTCTCAGAGGAATACCTTTCCTTTGTCCATGAAAAATGCTGTTTTTCTCTGCTCGCTTCACCACCCGCTCTTCCCCTCAGCAACTTCCTCATTAGTCCAAGTTTGATATCGTTTTAAATTGCAGCATTCCAACTTTGTGAATATTCATAGCGAATTTTTTGAAGTTATGAGTCTGAACCAATGAAATTTGATTTTCAAACTCATGCTGATGTAAACAAAACGACTCGCGCTGACTGACAGATCCGAAGCGCTCACACAAAGGACGCCTCACAGCACCCGATCCCGATATAGGCCTACACATAACAGAATTACAGTAGGCCTACTTCAAAATATTAAAGTAAAATATTGAAAAAACAAAAGTTGAATATATATATGTTCCTATAGATATTTGGTTTTGTCGAGGTGTGTGCCAAATTAGGTGTTTTTAACAGGGATACAGAGACTGTGCTATATTGTGAACATAGCCACAAATATTTATAGGCAAAACCCGAAACTATGCACTTTATAAATGTTCATAGGAGTCCCAGTTAGAGCCATTTTACTTTGGGTTTTTTGTGTATGTATATATGTATATGTGTGTGTGTGTGTGTGTGTGTGTGCATTCATTCATTCATTTAAAAAATAGTTTGGTTGCACTTTATTTTACAGTCCTGTTCCCCATACTATGTACTTATTATAGTTATTACTGTAAGTGGGTAATAGGTACTAACCCTAAACCTACCCCCAAACCTAACCTTAAACCCATATTAGTACTTTCTTAGGTAAGTACTGTAAGTACACGTACTGTAACCAAAAGTTTTTATCTTCACTTGGAGTGAAGAAAGGTTCTCACAACATCTTGTGTTGATGGGCGGCAGATTTAGTGTGGCATAACACAGAGGCAGACTAAAGCTGTGGATGATGCTCTTGCTCAACATAGAGAGATAAACTGAAACCATCTGCACTGGAATCTATGCACTTAAAAAAAAAAAAAACAGAGAAGAAAAAAAACGAAAGAAAGAAAGTCACAATATGGTGCATACCCTTGGGGAGAACGTTTGGCTCAAATGCACACTCTGTTACTGTTCTGGTAATAGATTTAACACAAGATGTTACTGATTTTTATAGTATAGAAACCTGAATCCTATATATTCTGAATCAATCAATTCATGATGGCAGCTTAAAGGTATAATTTAAAATAAACATTCCAACCCGAATTCCGGAAAAGTTGGGACGTTTTTTTTTTATTTTTTTTTATTTGAATAAAATGAAAACTAAATGACTTTCAAATCGCATGAGCTATTGTTTTATTTACAATAGAACATAGATAACATAACAAATGTTTAAACTGAGAAATTTGACATTTTTATGCACAAAATGAGCTCATTTCATATTTGATGTCTGCTACAGGTCTCAAAATAGTTGGGACGGGGGCATGTTTACCATGAAGACATTTGAAGACGTCTGGGCATTGAGGTTATGGGTTTCTGGAGTTTTGCTGTTGGAATTTGGTCCCATTCTTGCCTGATATAGGTTTCCAGCTGCTGAAGAGTTCGTGGTTGTCTTTGACGTATTTTTCATTTAATGTTGCTCTAAAACTTTTATATACCTTTCAGCATTTATAGTGCCTTCCAAAACATACAAGCTGCCATCAGAGATGCTGGCTTTTGAACTGAATGCTGAGTACATGCTGGAAGGTCTCCCTCCTCTGTAGCCTGGAGGTAGTCAAATTTGGACTTGTCTTACCATAGAGACATAGGACACAACGCTGCTTCTGGACCATGTTCACAAATGGCTTCTTTTTGCAAGATAGAGCTTTAGTTGGCATCTGCAGATGGCACGGCGGATTGTGTTTACCGACAGTGGTTTCTGGAAGTATTCCTGGGCCCATTTAGAAATGTCATTGACACAATCATGCCGATGAGTGATGCAGTGTCGTCTGAGGGCCCGAAGACTACGGGTATCCAATAAAGGTCTTCGGCCTTGTCCCTTACGCACAGAGATTTCTCCAGTTTCTCTGAATCTTTTGATGAAGTTATGCACTGTAGATGATGAGATTTGCAAAGCCTTTGCAATTTGGCATGGGGAACATTGTTTTTAAAGTATCCATAATCTTTTTACACACTCTTACACAGCTCTGCCCATCTTTACTTCTGAGAGACTCTGCCACTCATAACTAATTATGTTACAGACCTAATATCAATTAACTTGATTAGTTGCTAGATGTTCTCCCAGCTAAATCTTTTAAAAATATCTTGCTTTTTCAGCCATTTGTTGTCCCCGTCCTAACATTTTTGAGACCTGTAGCAGGCATCCAATATGAAATGAGCTCATTTTGTGCATACAATTGTAAAATTTCTCAGTTTAAACATTTGTTATGTTATCTATGTTCTATTGTGAATAAAATATTGGCTCATGTGATTTGAAAGTCTTTTAGTTTACATTTTATTCAAATTTAAAAAACGTCCCAACTTTTCTGGAATTCGGGTTACACATTTCACCTTTAAGGTTCCGCAATCACACTCTGAGTGGGTGTTCAGTGAGTGATAGTATTATAAGAACACTCAAAGACGGGAACAGTGCTTTCTGTTTAAAGGTATATAATCATGTACCCACAAACACCTCAAACAATTTGTACATCAACAGATAAGTGGATATTTTTACATTGCTATCTATCTTGCGTTTGTCCCTTTGTATCATGTTCAAGAGCAGTCACTGTTCCCCTCCATCACCTCATTAGAAAGGTTACATAAAAGTTTTGTTTTTTTGTTTTAGATACTAAGTGCTTCTTTCGGAACAAAATGTTATTTGCTTCAGTTACATCCTGGAAGCAATGATTTCCCAACAGTCTTTCCCTGTCTTTTCTAAAATCATTTGACATTTTTTGGCTCTCTGAAAGAAAAACAAGTCCTACTGCAGTAATGTTTATTTTTTTGTTAGTTCCAGATTGCTTGAAGCCTGTCAACACAATGAAACCAACTTGCTTTAAGTCTGTCAGTAAAATAAATACAACTTTTATAAGATGTCCTCGCTTTTTCTGGGCCTGTATTTGGTTTAGAAAACCATACAGAATGATCAAGGGACTAAGCCTTTTTTCCCCACACTGGTTGGATGAAGGGATACTGAATTTTCTCAGACAGCTTGCATTTATAACTCCATAAGACTGGGTAAAATCATAGAGGTCATAGTGGTTCGGTGTACCCTAACCACTGCTGTTTAAATTGCCACAGACGACAGCGGCTGCTCCCTGTCCAGACAGAGCTTTGCTGAATGACACATGAAGGCCTACTTGCAGCATTGAGGTGTTTTATACTAACTGAAAAGCACTAATGCACAACCTATTGCAATTAAAATTAAATCTAAAATTTTGAGCTGTTTTGCTTCCCTATGACTTCTTTCAGACTAGTGAATATCCAAAAGTACACATTTGACTCATTTATGACTTATGACACTCATGTATGATCTATTTTGTCTGCAGATTTCAATTACAACACGAGATATCCAAAATCCCCTCTGTAAAACCTTTGACACTAATATGTCAAATGTTGAACTTGTTTTTAAATAACCCTTTTATCATTTCAACTTCATTTGTCATTGACCCTAACGACAGAAATAGAAAAGTAGATGTGGTCTTAAAACACTAAACATATTACAAAAATGAGAAGTCCCAAAACATATTTAAACCTATGAACGACCTTGCCTGGTGACGTCAATTTGACCAAGCCAATCAGATTAAACCGTGGCAGTGTGCCGCCCATTATTACTGCAAAAGTAGGGGGAGTGAAGTCAAGTAATGTTCTTTCTTAACCGCCGTGCTCTTTCAGTGAAATACAGAGGAATAAATTAAACGTAAACGCGGAGTTATACTTTATTGCCTCGCGGACTATTGTCATTTTATACGTGCCTGTTTACTCCTTAGAAAAAAATCACGTAGGATTTGTTTTCCTCCCCCCTCTGCTTAATAGTGTGGGATCCTCCTTTTCTCTCGCATTAGCGCCTTTCTGGTGCTGCAGTATGAACGGACACACACAGCCAGACGGATTGAACTAGTACTTGCGAATTTCGGTTAAAATGTTTTACGCTGGTGTGGGATTTTGGACACGACTTCAAGCCGGACACGTGGAATAATAAACATGTCATCGTTTTGAATTTAGTTCTGGGAAGTGCACAGGCAAACGCGTGTCCTTGTTTATTGTAGGATCCATGAAATAAAGGTAAGCACCGACTGTGGTGATTGTTGTTTAGAAACGGACACTTTGCTGAATGGTGGTGGGAATTCCGACTCATTCCATTGAACCGGTTCTTTTGAACAGTTCATTTTAAAGAACCGGGTCAAAAACCGATTGAATGGCTTTTATGCCATTATGCTTTAAAACTTTCAATATATTGCGGTTTACTTATGTATTGATTGATTGATTTTCCAATTAGGCTTTATTAATAAGGTCGTTTATTGTAACCATGTGTCCCAGTTCAGTTTGTTGCAGGTGATTCATTCATGGTTCAGCTAATAATAGCAAAGTAATTTGCATTAAACAATACTAAATTCATGTATATCTCTCTGCTGAAAAAAAGGTCTGTGCACGGTTTATTTAACTTGTGTTTACTAAGAGCAACTGTTTGGTTTATGTGTTGATAAAACTTATCATAAACCAGTTCCCAGAACGATTTATTTGTAACATTTCTGCTATTCTACTGTTAAAGTATCTTATATTTCGCCCAATCTGTCAAATCCTCTGTTCGCTCCACATGCTCTTAATATCAGCTCAGTCATCAGTTGTCGGTTCATTACGGATCGGACACGTTTGAAAGGAACCGTTCTCGGTTCATTCATTGAATCAGTGAGTTGTTGACTGGAGAGTCGCTCGGTCCTGTTCAGATCGTGTAATGCATCAAACTCTCTTACGGAGATAAATAGTTAACTCTTTGGACACACTGACCATCCTTAGAATAAGATGAAAAACCTGTCGTCATTTATTATTTAAATTCCAACGAATGATTTGCGTTTCGTTTCATAACGAAATTTGAAGCGGTCCGTCGTGTATAAATTCCAGCGAACCGAACGTCTGTTTGTTTACATTTTAGTATAACATTAATATTGAAGGAATGGTTTGCCCGTAAATAAAATGGTTTACTCATCTTCATGTTGTCGCAAACCTATATTTATCATGTGGAGCATAAAAAGAGGTGTCCGCTGAATGACATCCTGAGTCACCATTCCCATACATTGCTTCTTTTCCATAAAGTGAAAGCGAATGGCGACTAGAGTCTGAGACTAAATGCCTGACCTCATTTGGTTCACACCTTGAATCCACATTATTAAATAACTCATTAGTCAGTATACAATGACATGTGGAACTAGCTATGTGAATCCACAATATCTAATATCTAGTATTATGTTTGTTAGTGTTACCAAAAGATGTAAATAAACAACACACTGCTCATGTGCAAAATGTGAAATATGATATTTAGTGATTTATGCATGTGCTTATTTAGACTGCTGCATTCTATGCAGGATTTCTCTGGTCTTTTAGGGAGAAATATGTGATGTGTCCTCACTGAACTAACCTGTTAGTGAAGGTTACTGTTGCATCATCACCTGTCATCTGATAATCTCATAATGCCGTGATGTTTGCCCATGACCAGTCATGAGATAATGTACGATTTGACTGAGACTCTATAATGTGACCTCTGTCTTGCTGACCCACATTTCAATTTTGGGCAAAAGCCTTTTTTCCCACCACATAAAGACCCTGGTTCTGTGTGGCACTAATGTTTTTTATTGATTTGATCTTGATGTTGAACACTGATGCATTGCAGGCATGTTGTTTGCTTGCAATTAGTAAAGGTTTATGGGTAGTTTGTTTATTTACTGACTAGTATTTCAACATGGATTGTCGTATATTAACGTTGTGCATGTGAAGACTATAAAGTAACAGATATTATCTTGATGAATCCTTTTTGTACCTTCAGTTGTCCCTGCGTCTCTGTTCATAGTCAGATCAGTGCAAACCCAGAGAGACAAAGACTCTTCTGCTGATTCAGCTCAAACCCAGCTGATTATTTTGGCAAGTACACCAGGCTTAGATTAGATTAGATGTTTGACTTTCTAACAGCAGCCATCAGTGGGAGAGAGAGGCTGCTTGTTTTTTTGACTTGGGAACCAGACATGAAAGGACCGTAGGGTAGATCTACTCAACTGTGACCAGTTAAACGAAAATTAAGTAACTTTTTGGAGGTCCAGTGTGATGTATTTAATGCAGAGTTCTCCTTTCTAAACTGGCAGACGGTGGAAGATCATGCTGTGGGCACTGGCTTGGCCATAAAAGGAGATGTCTGCAACTTTTGGCTGTATTGTTTAGTCATGGTGCTGCAGGGATTTATTGCCAACATTTTTGATTTTCAAATTCTGCGCTGGCTTTGCCAGGGGTTGTAACGGAAATGTCACGGAAGTGGAATTAAAGGGATCAGTTTACTCCTAGGGAAGCACACTTGTGAATGTAGAATGCAAGTAATTCTGTTCATGTCTTAGATTCAGATGTTTTCTATTAATTTCAATTGTTCATAAAAATTGAAAAGAATTTATAATGTTGTAATCTATTAAGATTATTTTACCAATCAATTATGAATTAATATAATTACCTATTTATTTATATATCTGAACCATATCGGACCTAAAAATAGTTATCTCTAAACTGTTTTTTTTTCCTTTAAATGATTCCCAATCTTATCAAAGTTGTGAATTTGGTGTTGTGAATTGTTTTAGAAAGTACAATAATCAATAGACTGATCAGGCATATCTTCCTTGTGAGGTTTTTTTTTTTTGCTATCAGAGATAAGAATATTTTTGTGGTTGCATAATGTACTTTTTTTTTTTTTTTTAACTGGTCATGTAAAGCTGGATCACGTAGCACATGGCCTAATGTATTGTTGTAAATTTTAAATGCAAGTGAATGCAGAGGACTCTTGGACCTCTAATGGAAAGAACAGCCGCAGCATCTGCTCTGCAGTAGCTTATTTAATTAAACTTGTTATAAATTAGGAGAACTTTGTATCCACTTCCTCTAGCTCACTGCCACTGCGTCTGTTGACTTTTGAACATCTCTGGAATCTAATGAGTCATGGAAGATGCCAGAGATGTTAGTCTGGTGTGTTTTCCTGTGACTGGTCAGTTTGAATCTGTTTGCCTGTATGCTGAAATCATGGGGAAACATGGCAGCTTTTTGCTGCTTTTTTGACACATTCTAACCTAACATTTGTGTTATGGCCAAAAACTCTTGAACTAGATAATATAATAACATAGGATTTCCTACTGAAATGTCTTTGTGATTTTTATGAGATTTATTTGAAAAGGATGTTTGCATAGGAATGAGAGATGTTCGGTATGTTTTTCAAAAGACCCCTGAACCGATGATGATCAATCAGTGTCACAGAAGTCTTTTTGGCTTTTAAGGAACCTCCCTTTTTTCTTTAACTTTTTTAGTGTTGCAATCCAGACAAGCTCTACAATTAATCTCAGTTCAGTTATTCTCAGTGGGATGAGTTTTGGTGCCAAACATTTTGACATTAAATGCATTTAATACTTGTAGCTACCTTAAGCTGATTATTTTTTTTACACAGTTATAGTTTATTGCATTGTTATAATTTTCGTTTGTGTATTTTTTTTTAATATTTTATATTTAATATACCTTTTTTTTTTTTTTTTTTTTTAACAGCCCAAGCATATGTACAGGCCTATAGAATGGTGAGTTTATAAGGAAAAAAAATCTTCGTAAGTAAAATTGTAAATAATAAATCCGCTCTATATAGGATTCCAAGTGATCAAGGGCTTGGGCCGTTTCATTTAAACCCATTGCAAGGGTTCCACCAGTAGTGGAACTTGTGCAACGTAAGCGATGACGTACATCCGAGAGAACAAGATGGAGGAAAGTTCGAGAGGGAAAGGCATAAAACATTGGACTTAAAGGGATAGTTCACCCAAAAATGAAAATTTGATGTTTATCTGCTTACCCCCAGGGCATCCAGGAGGTAGGTGACTTTGTTTCTTCATTAGAACACAAATGATGATTTTTAACTCCAACCGTTGCAGTCTGTCAGCGGTATTAATCTTGTGAATGGTAACACAATCTATAAAAATAGTCATAGACAAAAATATGCATAGACAAATCCAAATTAAACCCATGACGGCACATTGATGTCCTAAGACACGAAACAATTGGTTTTTGCGAGAAACCGAACAGTATTATCATTTTTTACCTCTAATACACCACTATGTTCAACTGCGTTCAGCATTCGCTTAGTAAGGTCTGATCGCGCTCTGACAGCGGAAGCTATTTCTCGCGCTTATACTTCAATGAGTGCTAGACATCACTGCCGTTGTCAGAGCGCGGTCAGACCTCACTAAGCAAATGCTGAACGCAGTTGGGCATGGTGTTTTAGAGGTAAAAAAATGATATAAATACTGTTCGGTTTCTTGCACAAACCAATCGTTTTGTGTCTTAGGACATCAATGTGTTGTCATGAGCCGCAGGGTTTAATTTGGATTTGTCTATGCATATTTATAAACGACTCTTATAAATTGTATTACCATTGACGCGTATTATAAGACTGACAGACGGCAACAGTTGTAGTCAAAAATCGTAATTTGTGTTCTACTGAAGAAACAAAGTCACAGTTTAAAAAAGACAGTAAGTGATGTAAGGGGCCATTCACACAGAACACGTTTTTTTCTTTGAAAAAGATGCGGGCAGTTGAATTGGGGAAAAAACGCAAGGTCTTGAGATGCGTTTAAAAAAAAAAAAAAAAAAAAAAAAAAAAACTGAGCAACTTTTAACTTTTAACTAGATGCTGTAAGAGATGTGAGCGCAATGGTCAAACATGTCCGTCTAGCGCCTTAACATAGAAAACCAAAGGAAAAGTGGTGCAGTGGAATGAAAAAACACATTCAGTGTGAACCGTGCATGCACAGATCACTCCAGGACATTAGCTCTTTATGCTTTTCATTGTCTACACACGTTAGACTTCAGGTGGTTCCTAGATAATTACAAATTTGCTTGTTTAGCTACCACTTCAGACATCAATTTCACTTGACCAAATGCCATTTTGCTGCCTTTTGGTTCCTTTACAAGTTTATTGTTTGTCTTTAAAGGGATAGTTCACCCATAAATTTAAATTGACATCATTTACTCACTCCCATGTCTTTCAAAACTTTTACTTTTATGGTACTCAGAAAGAGTTATATATGCCAAGCTTGCTCTTTTCTGCACTGCAAAACTGACATTTTTCTGGATGACTGCTTTTGTGTTTCATGGGAGAAAGAAGATCATATGGGTTTGAAATGACATTAGGGTGTGAAAACAATAACATAAGTTACAGTTTAAAGGCTGACTGTTTTTTAAAGTTCCCACTGACCCTGTCTGACCCTTGTCATAAAAGCTGAAATGAGGTGGAAAAACTTTCCCCGACAGTGTCGTGACTGATCGGGCATTCTATTTCCCAGCATGTCTGTGTGTCTTACTCTGATAAGATGTTGCAGTGCCAGGGTGCCGCCACGCTCTGCCCACAATTCACTTCAAAGTGACTGGCAAATGAGTCTTCCTTCCTCTCACTGCCACCTCATCTACACCTCCTAAGCGACCGTCTCCACACATGCTGTTTATTTGGAAGAATCCAGAGAGACACAATGGTGATTTCCTTCAGGACCCAGTGATATAGTCATCGTTCTGTTGGTTTTGGCTGCAAGCGTTGCTTTTTTTGCCACTACTTTTTCTGTAGAACTCTTGCTTGGAGATTATTTTGATTTCCTGGATTTGTTGAGTCAGCAAACGGTATCATGTTTTATAATTCTTTTATGTATATGTTTGTTTGTTTTTTTTCACCAAATTTAATACCGACACCATAATCGATATTGGATCTAATTGTGTATGCTAAATTACCTTTTTTTTTTTTTTTTTTTTTTAAGATTTAGATTACCTTTGTCATCATCTAACACCCACTTAAGTTAATGTTTTAAAAACACTAATTTAATAACAAGGTTAATGTAATTGTTAGCAAATTTAAAAAAAGAAAAGTCCTTGAAATAAACGAATCATTTAAAATGGAATTCAGAAGTATCTTGTATTTGTTTTCTTGAAACGAGCCTTCATCCTTTGGGTGATTTGAAACATTCCTGTTTTGACTGTGTGAGTCACTGTACTTTTCACCTTTGTTTTCTTTTCTTGAGTGCTTTTGGGATAGTAGTAGTGAGCCATTCTTCCTTTTTCTAAGATCAGTTTCCATTATTTTTGCAATTGCCCTCTCGTTGACTCCACAAAAGAAGCTTTTATTCCACCCATCACCTATAGTTTGTGAAAATGCTGTTGGATTATAATGTAATCCAGTATGTGTCTGTTTTCCTTCTAATGAAAGTCCATTGAAGTGCTTAGCATCTGTCTGAGAGTTTTGGGTTACAGGCCTATTGAAGACCATTTTGTATTCCATTCACACTTGGAGTCCACCCTTTTCCTCTGCTCGGTTGGCGCTAGCTGCTGACTTCAGGCCAGTTTTGCAATTTTTCCCTCCTTACAATGTTTGAGGTTAGGATTTGAACCATGGAGGTTGGTCCTCAACCAGGAGAAATCTGTCCTCGGCCCCTTGGCGTAGTTTAAGGTGACGAGAGATCACAGATGTTAGAGTAACATTTACGTTAAAGCAGACTGCAAAAGTTTGGCCAAAAAGAACATTTCTCAAAAGTTTCTCAGAACCTTCTCATATTTATTGCAGTTACATTCCATGTTGTTATTTTCCAGAGCTTAATGACAACTAATGCTCTTGAAATAGCCTACATGTAGGCCCACATGGAATCTGCAATCTGAATTTAGATCCGAATTTAAACATGATATATTTTACCGGAAAGTACTGCATTCTTATTGGTAGCCAAATGTTTAATGAAATTAGCCAAATATTAAACAAACATGCAAGGGATGGGAGTGTGTAGAACTTCAGTGTCGTCGTTTGGAATTATGTGGAGCTTTCCACAGCTTTCTGCCTATATGTTTACTGTTTGTTTGCAGAATATGAGCTGTCAAACTAGTACGAAAGTTTCTTCTTATGAACTCCTGCTTTTCTGTTTGGGTACCCGTTGAGTGTGAAAAGGTGGTGTTAATTACAGGTATGTCATGATGCATAATGTCATGTTGGTATAATAATAATTATTATACATAATTACAAGATGGAAACTGAGTTTAACAATACTCAGTGCTGTTTAAATCCTTTGAATTTATTTGTCTCTATGGCAGCGCAAACAGCAATTCCATATGCGGATTTGTTGGAAGTGACAGAAAAATACTTTATCACTTCACAAATTAATCTGATTCTCTTGCAAGTTGCAAATTGTTGAAAGTGCACCTGGTTACACTGGCTAAAATAATGGATTATTAAACAGAAATATGTGAAGTTGCCACCTAACTACTTTTTAAATGTTGATATATTGGTTGTTCTAACAGAATAACGTCATTGTAGTCAAGTGGTAAACTAGTAACTTTGTAAACTAGTAATTACAGTAATTCTGATGTGACAGCAAAAGACCTTTCTTTCTTTCTTTCTTTCTTTCTTTCTTTCTTTCTTTCTTTCTTTCTTTCTTTCTTTCTTTCTTTCTTTCTTTCTTTCTTTCTTTCTTTCTTTCTTTCTTTCTTTCTTTCTTTCTTTCTTTCTTTCTTTCTTTCTTTCTTTCTTTCTTTCTTTCTTTCTTTCTTTCTTTCTTTCTTTCTTTCTTTCTTTCTTTCTTTCTTTCTTTAATAAAGTGGTATTTTATTTCACATTAAGTTTTTTTAAACGAGGCGGCCTGTAATTGATTGAAACTACATGAAGTTTGAACCCACACGGGTTTGAAACCACTTGAGATTGAGTAAATAATGACATAATTTTCAATTTTGGGTGAACTATTCCTTTAAGTAGACTAAGTTCCTCACCAGCCAATTTGAATGTAGACAATGTTCACTGATTTAACTGTCAATCTCATATTAGGGTTGCAGCTGTGTGCGTGTTGTCATTTATTAACATAGGTAAAGCCACGGCTCTGGCAGGTCTGGGTCAGCGACGGTCCTGCCTCTTTGCTGTCTGGAGTCTTGTTTACCCTGCAAGTCAGGGTTAACCCCACCCAAAGCGCGTGGGATTAGATCAGCATGCCGTATTCACAGGATTATTACGGCCCTGTTGTCTGTTTCTGAGACCAGGCAACTGTGCGCAGTCACGTAGTAACTCCCGCTTCTGTTTACTCTGCTTATGTCAGAGATGATATGTAAGATGACACGTGGTTGTGTCCTCAGCCAGTTTCAGCCTGAAAGGTGTGTCTGGTGTAATTTACATTTCTAATGAAACCTAACAGACAGAGTAAACATGTTTTATTGTTGTGGTTGGATGACATTGCTATGGAAGGTTGTTTCTGCCACAGAATAAAAAAAATAAAAAAGGTAATTGCAACTTTTTTTTTTTTTCTTCTCACAATTGTTTTATGTCTCACAGTCACAATTCAGACTTTTTTGCCTCTGTTTACATCACGCATTTCAGGTGTTTTCATCACATAATAACAAAATCAAAAGGTAATTCTAACTTTTTTTCCTCACAATTGCAAGTTTATTTCTTATAATTGACATTTTTTTTTAGAAGTGCAAAGAAAAAGTCCTTGCATTTTATTTTTTTATTCCATGATGGAAAAAAGCTTACATACATTTCAGTCCTGAACAGAACAGAAGTTCTGTTGCTCTTTCTGCATTATGCAAATGTTTTCCATTTTAGTGTCTGGATTTCATGAACAAGATTCCTTAGTTATGACCAACACTGAATCATCAATTTCAAAGTTTTATTAGGTCATAAGTCTTTGCACCTGGCTGAGCGTGACAAACTCTTCCATGGCTATGGTGGCTTCTATCTCAGAACTTCTGATTTTTAGATAATATGAGATTTTTGATGTCATGCTGCTTTCCAAACTATTGGCGTACTAAAATAACTACTGCAGCAGGAATTTTGAGCAGCCCTAAATCATTATGAAGCTTAAAAGCCCTTGACAGCGATTGGAAAGGTGGGGATATAATACTTACTGTTTCCTTTCCTTTGCCTTGAAATTTATTGCATAATTTGTGGTTGTTGGTCACACAACCATCCAAACAATCTGAATTCTAGCAGTCTGCACAAGTTTAGCAATCTTTGCTGCTTAATTACTGTGATAATCGGTGTGGCAATTTTTTTTTATGTAAAAAAAAGTTATGTAAAATTGTTTGTATTTGTGCAATTATATTGCAATATTTTTGTTGGATGCACTCTCAGTATGGATCAAGGTTTTTTTTTTTTTTTTGCTGTTTCACATTAGGGAGTTAATTCGAATAAGATGATTAAAGTATTTGTATAAGTTAAAAGTTAAAGCAAATCTTATGTTGGAAATTATTCAAACAACGTTTTGTTGAATGAATCCTGGTGTTTTGATTATTGGTATAATTCTGTTTGCCAATGTCTGTTATCAACCACACATTTGGATAGCAATGCAAATATGAATAATGCAAATATGTCCAGATAAATCCTGGAAGCCAAATATTTAAATGAATCGTGAAGTTACACAAGGTCATACTTGACATTGTTTATTAACTATTGCTTCATGGAAAAATATATTAAAATAGAAGTACATTTGAAATTTCATGATTGAAGTATTTTTATGATCAATTGTCAACTTTCTCAATATGTCTCAATTTTTTTTTTCAGAGCAATATAGAAATATCTATAATATCCTAAGTTTCAAATATCACACGAGAATCTTATTTAATTGAACAAAACTTGTGGAAAATCAGATTTGTCAAAATTAACATTTCTATTTTTATAGGACACTATTTTTACAGGAACTATGCTGTGATGCACTGTATAGACATGAGATAATTCGGGTGACTCACAAATAAATGGTCAACATGCATATATTTATCTAAAAAAAATATTAACACTCTAGACAATAAACTTAAAATTCTTAACTTAAAATATTTTTTTTTTTAATAGTAATAAACTATTATTAGCATACATAAAATGGCATTTGTTTTCTTGGCACAGCATTACCATGTTGGCATATTTTCATAATGAAGTATGTGGGACAGTCTGTGTTTTGGAGCTTGCGTTTAGACTGTTTGTAGGCCGTCTTTTAATCTTAGTGTGGAAAATGGTAAGCTATGGAAAGCTGATTGATGACAGAACTTAACTATACGTGTTCACCATGATCTGTGGTGACTGTGATTATTTAAAGGAATAGTTTACCCAAACATAGAAATTCTGTCATGTCTTTCCAATCCCTGCTGATATTTTTTTCTGTCAGACATAAAAGCAGAATTTCTTTCTTTTCCATACAATGACGGTTCATATTAATGACCATGACTGTCAAGTTGCAAAAAGATATTTCAAAATTTCTTTCATAGAAGAAGAAAAAAATACAATACCCCATACAGATTTGTTTTGAACTAGTCCTTCACAATGTAACTGCGGTTTTGATTTTCTTTCTTTATAGATTCACTTCTCAAGCTCTGTATTGCTAATTTAATTCTCATGATTAATGTCATTGTATTCATGAACACCTTGCAAAATGTTTTATGTACTTTAGGCTTGCTGCAATAGTCTGGGTTACCGGTGTTCAGCTGCAACACCTTGCCCACCGTGGCACCGCCCCCCACCGTTGTTTTGATATTTTTTTTAATTTTTTTTTTTTTTTTTTTTTTTATAGTAATAAAAATCATTTAGTTCAGTTAGAGAACAGACACTACAATCAAAAACTGAACGTGTCTGCTCAATGCAGTGTGAGCCGAATGAGTGTCGCAGCCATAGACTGTAAAAAAATATGGACGTAGTGTCCGTGACGTCACCCATAGAGTTCTGAACAGAAGTTTTGACGCGTAAATGAGGCCGCGGCCATCTTAGCTGCACGTGACCGCACGTCACTCACGGATAACTGAAAATGGGCAAAGAGGCGGGATGTTGTTGGAGCCCATGCGACTTGTTGCTGAAACCACGCCCGCCTAGCATATCTATCTTAGATACTATCTAAAATATTAATAAAGATAGCAATACCATTAGAAAGTACTACAGTTTTACTGTCAATCTACGGTGATTTTTAAGATAACGTTAGATGCTATAACACCAGTAGGCTAATTAATTTGTGTGGGGTGTGCAAATAACACAAAAAAATCAACTGGGCCTTCATACCTTTAATGAAAAAGAGATTGCGAGATGAATCCAATCCATTGCACTTGGGTAAAATGTCCATTTCAAAACATAAAAAAACTACTTTTTGTTCATGAAAGCGTTAAATCCATGAAATCTTTATATATTATCCATCGTTTGCATTACAGAGTAGTATATCCTCCTGGTATTGTCATTGTAGTAAATCTCAGGAACAAAACTTTTAGCCAATGCCACGACGATCCAACAATGTGTGTTCCGCATGCGAGCACATGTACACAGACTGACATCTGTCTCGAGTATGCAGCAAGCCATATATTGTATAAAATAATCCAGAAAAAGGCACAAATACGGCTGAGATGCCAAATTCAGCGGCTGGAATTAGCTGAGGTAACATGACGGCTCACAGACAGCAGCGCCAATCCACCTGTCACTCAAGTGACCCCGCCCTTAATTATGCAGAACTTTAAGGCTTAATATAATTTAAACGGATGAGTTATAAAAAAATTCACCCCCCTCAGAGTTGTCATGAAAGTCCCTAGCGGCCAGTCGATGAATCGCAGTTTAAGTTACTTCCGTATTGGCTTCACGAGAAACTGGGGGAGGTTGCCGCTTGGTCGCAGCACAGATCAGCAGCAGGAGACAGATTTCATTTATCATGTGATGAGGGTCAGTACTAACTGACTGACAAGACAATGGCGGATTTGGTTTCAAAGCAAAATGTAAAAATGCTTATTTGGCAATATTTTAGAGTTAAACCCAATGCTAATAGGGAACCTGCTAAAGTGTTAGTTGTGTTTTTCTAGTTGCGTTTTTCATTAAGAATAATAATGAACCCACCATTTAAGCAGTTGCCACCCTCAAATTGCCGCTAAAGCGAAAGTAAAATGCTCTGTTCCATTTTTGAGTTTGTCTTTGTTTTAGTAACACATTATATATTTAATGTTTACTTGGCATGACAAACTCAGTCTTTGAATTGAAACAGCACAACAGTTAAGGGGTTAGTTCACCCAAAAAATCATCATGTCACAATGTTGTGCCAAACACGACTTTCCTTCATCTTTGTAACACAAATGAGGATATTTTAATGAAATATTTCTGTCCCTCCATTGACATTCATAAAGAGATTGTAAAACTAATCCTCATGATTTGAGCGTTTTAGTCCAAATGTTCTGAAGAGAAACGATCGCTTTATATGATGAACTGATTTAGTTTAGGCTTTAATTCATATAAACATTCATCAACACACACATCAGTTATGGTAAACGGAAGCTCAGTCACATTTGCTTGATGCGCGAGAACCAATTTTGGGTTAACTAACCCTTTAAGGAATCAAAGTGCAGAAGATATCTAGCTAATCAAATTATTATACACAATCACTGAGGTGTGGTGGATAGTGTTCAAGCAGTAATTATGGGTAATATTAACACAGGCATTTTTGTAACTCCACTTTGAAAGGATCACCTACTTTTTTATATCAGCAGATTGACTACAGTTGTCATTCTTTTGAAAGAAAGAAAGAGAAACAGCTAATTTCAGGTGGATAATGGCCTAGTTTGCCTCACCCACATTGGTTTGCTTTGTTTACCTGCCCACATGCAGCTCTGTTGGCTTAGCTCCCCTCCTCCATCATTACAGCATGTGTATAATGATGTCATGCTCCTTTGGTGATGTTACCATAGCAACAGCACTCCGTCTCACCTGATTGTCTGGAGGGAAAGACACAGTAGAAGGAGGAGACATCACAGCTGTTTGATAGACGGCACAGGGATGGCATTTGGTGGAGCCTAATGTTTTATGCGATGGTAATGGAAGCCCCTTCGCTCTCATGGGAGTTTATAGACAAGGATTATCACAGCCAAACAAAGAGACTTGAAGATAAATGTGCAGTCTTTCATTGAGATAAATTAATGGGAAATATATTGAGTTGTCCTCTAGCACAGGGAGGTTGTGATTTTATTTCTCTGTGTTGATTAAAGTCTAGAGATTTGAGTTTGCGTTGTATGTCCCTCAGGCTAGTAGTCTTAAAATATATTTGATCTTGCCCCTGACAGTCTGTCATGTGAAAGTGATTTTAGTTTTTGTGTGTTTTTTTTTTTTTTTTTTTTTTTTTTATAATGTTGCACATGATCTGCTGAATTCCCTGGAACCAGCTGCAGTGCAATTGAACTTTTTGAATCATAAGGTGAGATATTATAACCTTGATATCTTTCTACTGAATTTATATAGAGAATGTTTATCTAAATTGTGTCTGTGGTTAAAGGTCTACTGCCTCATCATGACTTGAGTTTTAGTTCAGATATCAGCAGCCTTTAATCACCAGATATTGAGATCTGATTAAATGCATTGCTGATTAAATGGAATAGTTCACTAGAAAATAAAAATGTTGGACACCGCATTTACGGGAACCGTTCGGTGTAGATTATTGTTGTAAGGACTGTAAAGTCATTTTTACTCCCATACTGTGAATGTTCAATAAAACATGAGAAAAATATTTTTTTGTGTGTTTAAGCAGACAAGACGGGTTGCTGGAAAAAAAATATTTAAATTTTATCCATCTTATTCCAACGCCCCATGACGCTTTGTGCGAATTATGGGTGTAACTTCCGTTAAGCTGTAAACAGTCAAAAATACGTTTTTTTTTTTTTTTTTTTTTTTTTTTTTGGGTACAATGAGAGGACATTATTCTACTCACCCTTCAATCAACAAACATTAAAAGGACATTTAAAAGTGTAAAAGCATCAACAAGGTACTTTCAACAGGCCATGAAAAAGCGTGATTCTTTTCACAGCAATAACGGACGGGTTAAATATAACTATAGTGATATATATCTGTATTATGTAATATATGTTGCCTTAATAAAAATGTTCATGACCTTCAGCATTGCGTGATACTATTTCAAAGTGATTTCCATCATTTTTACAGATAATACATTTTATTTACCTGTGAAAACAAACCTAGAAAGAGATGTGAGGATTTGAGGAGAAAAACTTTGTGCATTCCAGTGAATTATAGAAATTCCTGTGAAGGATAGAAAGCAGCGACTGAAAAGAGCTCTTGTCATAGATATTGTTAGAAAATGTTACGTTAAAATACCAAGTGTTACGTTATTCTCATGATGTCTGAAAATAAAACATGAAAGAAAAATTGACAGCTCATTCAGTCAATCTGATGGATAAGCTTTATTTGTAGGACGTTTCAGTCTTTTTAAATGGAAGTTCCCCAAACCGGAAGTGCAACCCATAATTCGAAACGCATTAGGCTAAGTCAGGAATAAGGTGGTTTAAAAAAAAAAATTTTTTTTTTTTTTTTTACATTTTATGTGTTTTATTTTTTATGTAGTTTTTGATGACCATGGAAAACTTAAAAAAAAAAAAAAAACATTTTAAATGTGATTTCCATGTGAAAGTCATGAATAGTAATCTTAAAGGTGCAATATGTAATATTTTTGCAGTAAAATATCCAAAAACCACTAGGCCAGTGTTATATATTTTGTTCACTTGAGTACTTAAAATATCCCAAATGTTTCCAAATATTTGTAAATCGTGAGAAAATTGCAATTTTAACCGAGGCTCCGGGACGTGTGAGGACGTGCCTGTCAATTGCGTCATACCCGCGTTACCCTCGGTTTCCGGTTTTATTTTGTAGAAACCATGGAAACACCAAAGACGCTTTAATATAATTACACATTTTAATAGACAAGGGAACAACTGTTTTGATATATTTATAAACGGAAAACTAATTGTTATATAGCTCAACACGTTTAGTCTTTTTTTTTTTCTCCATCACACAATACATTTTAAAATAAATTGCATGCCATTTGTCAACACAAACCATCCAGCATTTAATATATTCTAAAATCGATCTAGTTTACTGCAGTGTGTCTCAAACAAGTGTCTCACAGCAGCTGTCGAACGAACGCACAGAGTAACGTTATAACATCATTTTTAACACACTCAAATGTATCTAATATGATAAACAGAGCTGTGTTACCTCATACTCATGACCGGAAAAGCGGAAGCGGCGCTGGCGACTGTGGCATAATAAAAGTTCCACTGCTCTTGAGGCGTGTGTTGCACAATCGCTCCAGCGGCCTCGTTCAGCTCCCACAACACTCGGTCCTGCTCTGCTTCATACTACAGTAACATTAACAATCACATCCATGAACATGATTTCTTCCTGAGTCCTATCCCGATTATTTGCCACCGGCCGTTGAGGTGAAGACCACATGTCCCAAGATTCCGCACTCAAACTTGCCGTCATCAAGCTACGCCTTTGTTTTGAATAGGCCTCTAGCGACCTCTAGCTGACAGAATTATTACGTACTGCACCTTTAAATCATCGAAAATATTTTTTTCTTGTTATATTGAGCTGTATTAGCTAGAAATTGCTGTCTGAAGTTAATTGTCATCAGAGGGAGTCCTCGATGTATCAAGTCCTTCCTTTTTAAGTTAAAACTCCCATCCACATGTCCATACAGGAAGCATACTGGAAATATATGGGGTTCCGACAGGAAGAGAAGTGTGGAGAGAGCTGTCCATTCAGACATGTAATGTGGTCTATTTTTAGCCCACAGTGTGTCACAATCTTTCCATAAAGTTAAAACCCGCGTGTTGCAACTGTATGCGTGTTTGTTTTAGAACGCTTGCTGTGAATCAAAACCATTCTTGGGATTCCCTCTACTGTACTGTCACAGGCGAGTGAAGGTGGATAGTGTATTTATCTGATTGGTTATTTATTCAGTCTTCTTGCTGTTGTGTTGACTGGATTTGAACAGATTGCAGTTTGTTTCCATATGTCCTACGTCTCTGTAATACTGTTTATCAGCACGTCCGTAATGATTGTCTTCTTTTTCTCTCATGTCATACAAAGTTCAGTGTGTATTCATAGCAGCTGTATCATTAACACCACATTGCTGTGACAAAGGCCAGATAGCTGTCTGAAATTCAATATACCTATAGTGACAGGTCACACCATGGCAGATATGTGCGATGTTTCCTATGTGAATGAGAGATGCTGGATATAGACCTGCGTTCAATTATAGCAGGCCATGTTTTGGAAGTGTTCAGGCATGCTAGGAGTTCAAATTATGTTATGCTGTAGCGTTAACGTGGCTATAGGGCCTTGCAGAGTTACGTAAGCTGGCTCTTCACATCATCCCATGAGTCAGTGCTGTGAGGAACAACAGATTATATATACATTTGCAGTTTTCTGCTGATTTTTAATGGTTTGTTGCAGTGATCAAAATCTCTTTTTAGAAGTCTCTAGTTTTTAGAAATTAATTTTTAGGAATTTAGGAAGCTCTGAGGTTTATCACCAAGTTGTACTACGTAAAGATTTGAGGGGAAACATTCATTAGAGTTTTCATGGTCGTGGAAAGCTTTGAAATGGTAAATAAAAAAAATTAAAATTATATTTTCTAGACCTTGAAAAGTCATGGAAATCATATTCTTTTCATTACACACATACACATGGGAGCGTTTAAAACCAGGCGTCTATAATGGACCAGTTCGCTGATAGATGCCCGCTTTCAAACGTCCCCGTTCCCGCTCCCGCTTTCAAAACGCTTTCAGATTCAAACACTTCCGTGTGCTTTTAAACGCTCCCATGCGTTGATCATTGTAGCCAATCACAGACATATCTGATGAGATCTGTGAACACAATGGCCAATCAGAGGTGTTTATGAATCAGCTTAACAGTGCTTAAAGCATCACATTTTTTAAATTTCAGTACCGATTTGTAACGAAATTGGGACTTTTGACAACTCTACTCTAAAATATTTCATTTAGTAATTTTTTTTTATTTATTTATTTTTTTTTAAATCATAAATTACTTATTTAAATTTATTGCTATTATTAACAGTGCTTCCACATAGGGCTGGACAATTAATCGAAAAGTAATCGAAACCGAAATTCGGAATCTCTAACTGACGTAATTTTCCCATGTCGGTTATTTCGGTTTTTTAATCCTGTTAATACTTCCCCCTTAAAACTTACTACCGCGTGTGTAGCCACGTGACTCCGTCCCATCCAGTCAGTGGCATAAAAACAACACGGAGGTGAATGCCGGTTCAACACATGGCGCGCGAGCGGTGAGCCTTGCTTCTTCACTAAACTTTGCGAGTTGATCGCGCGCATAGAGAGGAACGCAGAAACTAGTTGTCAGCGCTGTCCAGTTAAGTAGCTTAGAAACTCAAAACTTATTATATCATATATTTTTCTACTTTTGAAGGAACTATTTAAAACCCACAGCTTCACCTGTAAGAAATATTATGAACCATAGATAAAATAACTCCTGAAAGTGAGCTGTTATGTCTGATCACACTTTCAAAAGAAAAAAAAAAATCTCACCTTTTTAATAGTCAATCATATTTACAGTATAAACCTTGTCAGTGAACTATGAGGGCAAAAAACAAAATAATCGGTCATTATTCATAATCGAGGTAAAATGTTCAATTAATCAAGGTTTTGATTTTAGGCCAAATCGTCCAGCCCTACTTCCAAATTAGGCTAGTGCCAAAAAATGCAGCCTCTAAAAAATAATCTCCATAGAATTAGACCCCATGTTTCACAATACTTGGATGGTTGTAGTTTCTGTGGGTCTTATGGCTGACCATGTGGTGTTTGTACGCATGTGTATGTGAAACTAGCTTCTTTCCCATGGTCTTGAGTAGTCAGTCTCCTCAGTTGTAACTACTTGAGGGCTTTAAACAGGTTAGTCCACACTGATACATATCACAGCTGGGTTAACATGATATTCAGTGTTACCCAAGCTTCGTCGCTGAGGTTCTCTGATATCATATACGTGCCAAGGTTCTCGGCTTTCAGGGGCTGACAGAAGTAAAGCCACATGAGGTCAACAAGAAAAAAAAAAATCTATATTTGTCCTATGAGGGTCAATTTCTGCGCACCTGCAAAAGAAATGTCAATGCTTTTCGGCATCGTATTTGTTTACCCGATCGCTGCAGTGCAAAAAAGTTTAGCCCTTTGAAGCGTTAGTGTCATGTCAGAGGGTTATGGAGAGAGGAAATGGGTAACCAGATCCATCTGCCTCAGTAGTGCATTCACACGCCTTTCCAATATTCAAAGCCAATGCGACAGCCTGATGTGTAGCAAAAGGACGAAATACTTTATGACTGTAAAATCCTTTTATTTTTAATATATATATATGAAAACAAAGTCTTTCAAAGCCTGTCTATATAATATAATATAATATAATATAATATAATATAATATAATATAATATAATATAATATAATATAATATAATATAATATAATATAATGTATTAGGGCTGCAACTTATTTTGATTATCGATTAGTTGGCCGATTTATTTCTTCGAGTAATCGATTAATTCTTTTCTTTCTTTTTTTTTCTTTTTTTATTGACAAAACACACTATTCCACATCCTGCACAATGTGGTCCTTCAAACAAACGTGCCAAAATATATAGTGAAACATATACATTGGTGGTCAGAATTATTGGCACCCTTTGGTAAATATGATTAAAGATGACTGTAAAAAATAAATCTGCATTGTTTATCCTTTTGATGTTTAATTCATAAAATTAGCAAAAATCTAACCTTTCATTGAAGGAAAAGAATTGAAAGTGGGGGGGAAAATCACATTATGAAATAAATGTTTTTTCTCCAAAACACGTTGGCCACAATTATTGGCACCCTTTTATTCAATAGTTTTTGCAATCTCCTTTTGCCAAGTTAACAACTCAAATTAACTATCTAAATATTTTATGTTAATTACTAGTTAGCTAACTCAGTACTTCAAGTTTGGAGCAATTAACATGAATTAGTACTACAAACTCAAAACTTGATTGTTCTGCTTACTTTAAAATTGGGAACATCATAACTCAAAAAATTTTATGTAACCGATTACCTCAAATTTTTTGAGGTAGCCTAACTAATTCGGGTTTACAGCAGCCACTTTCTGTTTTGTGAAGCTCATCTTTTGCTGCACATCAGAACTATATTCTTTGGTTTTACTCATTGTGATGAATGATTACGGGAATTTGGCCTTTGTGTTTCCTCGTGTTTATACTCCTGTGGAAGTCACGGCTGGACAATTTCATGTTCGTGATCTCCCTGGTGTGCTAAAAAATGTAAATATGAATGGGAATATACTTCAGAGATATTTATTTTACTTTTATTAAAAAATTCTAGGGGTGCCAATAATTGTGGCCAATGTGTTTTGGAGAAAAACATTTATTTCATAATATGATTCCCGCCCCCCCACTTTCAATTCTTTTCCTTCAATGAAAGGTTAGATTTAATTTTATGAATTAAAGATCAAAAGGATAAACAATGCAGATTTATTTTTACAGTCATCTTTGATCATATTTACCAAGGGTGCCAATAATTCTGACCACCACTGTATAGGAAACATATCACACGTTAAACAGCACACTCATCTGTCAGAGCACCTGACGGGCAAGCCATGTTAAACATTAAGCTTAAGCTTAAAATGAATAATTCTCATGTTTATGGTAGCTTGGATCACGTATCTTTCCAGTAGATGCGGCTAATTGATAATGACATTTGTTGTCGATGATTTTCACTATTAATTTATTATAGATTTTATCGATTAATTGTTGCAGCCATTATATTATATTATATTATATTATATTATATTATATTATATTATATTATATTATATTATATTATATTATATTATATTATATTATATTATATTATATTATATTATATTATATTATATTATATTATATTATCAAATTTTATTATATAAGTAAATGATTTGTTTTTGTGTATTAATCTTACACTGCAAGTGCTGTTTCATTTTTATTTGCAATTATTTGTATTACAATCAGTTGTCAGCTAAAATTTCATGATTATGAAAACATGTAAGGCTGATGTAATTACATCACGTCTCGTGGCTTTGTGACACCGAGGCTTTCAGTGTTTGGCCGTGGTGTTGAGCTGACTGCTGGCACAGCAGTTTCAGAGCAGTGAGGTCAGGAGCGTGTTTTCACAGACTAGAGCTAGAACCCAGTGTAAGGGCCCTCACACTAACCCTTCACCTACCTTTCCTTTCATCATGTTTCTGTGAGGTGGAGATTTCCTTCATCCAGACCACACCTTAGCAGTCTTTGTGAGTCTGATTTTGTTTAAATGGGACTGTGTGCATGTACATGTCCTTGGCCATGACAAACTGCTAATTTGTGATATTTTAGATGTTCTATTTCAGCTAGCTGTGTGGTCACTTTCAGTTGCCCAATTGAAACACAGTCTGAATGTGATTCCTTCGATGGGTCTGGATTATGTATCTCAGTCTTTTTTGATTGCTCAGCATTCTTTTCTCTCCATGTCTTAAGAGCATCTAGGAAAATTTTGCTCATTCTTCTTTCAGAAAACTTTCCTGCGCACTAGCATGTTGCTGAAATCTCTTATCAGCATTTCTAGGCTTTTTTTTTCTCTGTTGGCAAATGTCAACGTTATCTGGTCTTTGTCAGTTTGGATCGAAGAATGTGGCATTCTGTAGAGATACATTTGTGAGACTCTTTCTCACTGTTCAAGTGCAAAATAAACTTTGGTTGATTTTGCTTTACAGTTGGTCAGGGGGTCTCCTCCCATCTGAATGGCAAATTCTTGACCAGAATAAGCTTTAAAGAGGAACAGACTGACAAAAGTTTGGCTATGCAAGACTATTTCACACCTGAGTAGGACATGGTGTCAGCAATAGTTTTTGTTAATCATGCAGCAATGCGGTATATGTTTATTTATCAAATCTGCAGTGTCGTATTCACAGTAGAATGCGCAGACTTCCAATATTTCAGCATTTCCTGTTTGGGTTTCTGTGCGCTCATCAGATTTCCTGTGGTCACTGACTCTCAGATGAGGGCATGGGGCATTTTCAGCTCTTTATAATGCCAAGTCTTTATTAGAGCTTCTAGGTCCTTTAGGCTATGTGAAACTTTCCAGACAAGGTTTTTGGCAGCTCACTCTATGTTGGTGAAAGGTGTTAACTTTTAAAACCCATTTTATAGACTTGTTTTACACAGTATGTTTTATATAACTACATTAATGTTCTAGCTCTGTCGAAACATAAAGTGATATCTTAATGACATAAAGGGTTAGTTCACCCAAAAATGAAAATTCTGTCATTAATTGCTCACCCTCATGTCGCTCCAAACCCATAAGACCTTTGTTCATCTTCGGAACACAAATTAAGATATTTTTGATGAAATCCGTGCATTATCTGGCCTCCGATAGACTGCAACATAATTAGCCTACCACTATCAAGGCCCAGAAAGGTAGTAAAGACATTGTTAAAATAGTCCATGTGACTACAGTGGTTCAACCTTAATGTTATGAAGCGACAAGAATTCTTTTTGTGTGCAAAAACAAACAAAAATAATGACTTTATTCAACAATTTCTTCTCTTCCATGTTAGTCGCCTATGCAGTTGACATTGTACATACAGTGCAATGCTTCCAGGTTCTACGTCAGAACACTGGCTCATTATTGGCTAATGCGGTTCACGTGAACACCACAACGCACACGTGTGATGCTGACGCAGGAGCTGGCCCACAATGAGCCATTATTTTTTGTTTGTTTTTTGCACACAAAATGTATTCTCATTATAGCATTAAGGTTGAACCACTGTAGTCACATGGACTGCTTTAACAATGTCTTTACTACCTTTCTTGGCCTTGAAAGTGGTAATTGTGTTGCAGTTTATCAGAGGTCAGAGAGCTCTCAGATTTGATCAAAAATACCTTAATTTGTATTCTGAAGATGAACAAAGGTCTTACAGGTTTGGAGCGACATGAGCGTGAGTGAGTAATGACTGAGTGTTCATTTTTGGGTGAAATAACCCTTTAAGCTTACTCTTATACACCTTAATCATGAAGCAGTGCTCTTTTGATGCAGAGTGGATAATTAAATTGTCATTTATCACAGACTAAACTTGGTCTTCTTTTTAGATCAATGAAATCTAAAATTAGAGTGCTAGATTAGTTCTTTCCTCTGATATAGTTCATGCAGATTATAGGATAGTAATGTATGTTTTATTTAAAGAGTCTGTTTCTTTAACTATACCAGGAAGCTTCCATATCTCTTCCTTTCTAAAAAAGCCATGCTGTGTATATTGTGAAATTAAAGGGAAAATGTTGTCTTGCAAGGTTATGCTAGGTTGAAAATTTCAATATATACTAGTAGTAATTAGTGGAGGAGGCCTAGATGCAATCTGCAGATTTATTTCATTTTCTGGACTAATTTTTTAGGGAAAGTTTTCTGAAATTGTTTTAAAATGTTAAGCTGTTAAAAAGTGATGCACTCTTATTGTATAAATTAAGACACAATCAAAATGATGAAAAAGATGTTTAATTCTGCAAAGTTATGTGAGTTTCCATGTGTGCCATAGCAATGTATACATACATTTTTTTTTTTTTTTTGACAGATCTTTTCTCCTTTCTTCATTCAGGGTGAAAATGACCTATGGCGGAAGTTGAATCGAAAACAGACAGACTCTGAGTGAGCTGGACGGGGCTTGTCCCATAATCCCTGCTTATCGGGTCAAGGGACCATGGGAGATGGAGGCGTCAATGCGGTGGGAGAAGGGGTGAATCAGTCCCATGTGCTCTTTGACCGCTTCGTCCAGGCCACCACCTGCAAAGGCACTCTCAAGGCTTTTCAAGAGCTTTGTGACTTCCTGGAACTCAAGCCCAATGAATACCGTGTGTTCTACCACAAACTCAAGTCCAAGCTCAACTACTGGAAAGCCAAAGCTCTCTGGGCCAAGTTAGACAAGCGCGCCAGCCACAAAGAATACAAAAAAGGAAGGGCCTGTGCCAATGCCAAGGTATGAAAGTTTCCCTGTGGTGAAAGAGAGCGTTTTGGTTACTAGTTCTCAAACTTTCAATGTTCTAATTTTGTTCAAAATAGATTTTGAGTTTTTATGTGGCTTGATGATTTGGTTTTTATTGTGTTTCTCAGTGTCTGATCATTGGAGCTGGACCATGTGGTTTACGTACAGCCATAGAGCTGGGCTTCCTTGGAGCCAAGGTGGTTTTGTTGGAAAAGAGGGATGCATTCTCCCGAAACAATGTGCTCCATCTTTGGCCCTTCACCATTCAGGATCTGAGGGGTCTTGGAGCCAAGAAGTTTTATGGCAAGTTTTGTGCTGGAGCCATCGACCATATCAGTGAGTAGTATATCAAACAATTTTTCTTTTAGTGAGGAAATTAACCTTTACAGTACAGACATGCATTACAGATGATCCCATTACAGCACTAAATGTAGATGTAAATGTGTTACAATGCACCTTGAAGACTTTCAATGACTCAAACCCCCTTCAGAGGTGTTCAGGGACTCCTAGCAAGTCTAGTGTAAATACTAATATGCACTGATGCATCCCAGATATTGAATGGCCGCCTACTCATGTAATCATTGTGGGATGTGTTGGGGAAAACCTGCCAAAACAAAGGCTTTAAACTTTGCCAGCTATAACTTGAATGTGTGTGTTGTCGGATTGCATGTCTTGTGGAAGTAATGCATCTAATCAGAGAAACTCCTCTAGAATGTCTGGTCCACGTGTGGAGTCTGATGATAAACGGAGTCTAAGATGGTTTGTGTTTTCCAGGTATTCGCCAATTGCAGCTGATGCTCTTGAAGGTAGCTCTTCTCCTTGGCATCGAGATCCACGTAAACGTGGAGTTCAAAGGCCTCATTGAGCCACCAGAAGACCAAGAGAATGAGAGTAAGATCACTTTCTTGTGCCCTTTCCATGCTGAAATTTAGCTGTTCCATTCATTTGTTTCCATTTCAATGTAAATACAGGTTGTTCTAAAGGGCATATCCTGAAAGAATATTAAATCTTGTGGAGAAAGGACTTGTCTGTCATCACTGAACATGCTGTTGGTTTTTCCAGGAATTGGGTGGAGAGCCGAGGTCCACCCCAGAACACATCCAGTCAATGAGCTAGAGTTTGATGTCATAATTGGGGCTGATGGGAGGAGAAACACGCTGTCAGGTAAGAATATAGCACTTCGTATAATTTGAAAATTGAAAATGTTCTCTCTGAATCTTTGGTTCTTGTCTAGACAGGAAAAAAATAATTAGTGGTATGTGCTAAGTGACTTGAACAAACTTTGGTGTGTAACTCGTCCCACTCCTTTTATCCTGCAGGCATGAATGATACATTCAAATCATTCCGCCTATTTGGGGGAAATTTTCTGACACTTGTTTAGTACATGTAAAATCTGACAATAAAAATGAATTACTGTAAATGTTTATCCTGTCTCTTTAGGGTTCAGGAGGAAGGAGTTCAGGGGCAAACTGGCTATCGCTATCACAGCAAACTTCATTAACCGCAATACGACTGCAGAAGCAAAGGTGGAAGAGATCAGTGGAGTAGCCTTCATCTTCAACCAGAAGTTCTTTCCAAGACCTTAGAGAAGCCACAGGTAAAATAAGTAATTTTATTGAGGGGAAAAAAAAAAAAAAAAAAAAATATTTATAATATATGAGAGAGAAGGATCTTTGATGTAAGAAGAGCAGCTACACAAATCTCTTTTGAGGTACTTCTTAAAGTTCCAGCAGTGTAGCAAATAAATACATGGAAAATATTTTCTTGATGATCTGTGTTGAGTTGGCAGTTTTTGTTGCTGTTTTCTGAGTAGTATAATCACTGTTATCCCTCTCTCTCTTTCTTCTGTTGATTGAGGGAGTGGGCGCATTATCTGCTGCACAGATGGAACTTAATTACATCAGCGAACGGATGCAAACAACTTCCTCTTTCTCTCCCTGTCCCTTTTTTCCCCCATTGACATTCTGTCTGTCACATCTCCACTTTAATCTCCCCCTCCCTTTCACTCATTTTGTCCTTTTCTCTGTTGGTTTGCTTCCACAGGAATTGACCTGGAAAACATTGTCTACTATAAGGATGACACACACTACTTTGTAATGACTGCCAAAAAGCAGAGCCTGCTGGAGAAGGGTGTCATTCTACATGTGAGTGATCAAAGAGTTTGACTATTGCCAGTTTTCTAACTAATCTCCATTCTTTTATTCCCACTTCTTCCTCCCTCTTTATCTTTGTCTCATCCTGTTTGCCTTTCTGTGTCTCTTAAAAAAGTGTTAGCACACCTCTACTCTAGGCACATGATTTGAGGATGTAGCACAAACCATCTGGTTTAAGATTTTTTTTGGGGGGTGTTTAATGCCAATGTATGAGCATTAGTGCATTAGTACCTTAACCAGAACCATTAATGAATATACACTACCATTTTTAAAGAAATTAAGTTTTATTCAGCAAGGACACATGAAATTTATTGAAAGTGATATTAATTTATGCATTTATGTTTCGTAAGATTTCTGTTTCAAATAAATGCTGTTCTTTTGAATTTATCAAAGAATCCTGAACAAAATGTATCACATTTTCCACACACAAAAAAGCAGCGCAACTATTTTCAACATTGGTAATAATAAAAAATGTTTCTTGAGCACCAAATCAGCATATTAGAATGATTTCTGAAGGATCATGTGACACTGAAGACTGGAGTAATGATGCTGAAAGTTCAGCATTCCATCACAGGAATAAATTACATTTTAAAATAAAATATTAAAATTGAAAACAGTTATTTTAAATTGTAACATTAGACACTTAAAATTACAGACTCAAAAGTTTTGAATGTTAGTGTACGTATTATACTAAAGTTCTAGGTGTTTAATAATTCTGTCTGTAGAAGGCTTTTTGGCCATAGGAGTGTTAATAATCATTACTTTGAGCGGACACTCTGTTCCCATTTATTCACAATGAGCTCTTCTGCTCTGTTCCCAGTACTGCCAAGTTTGTTGAATCATTAACAAGGAACCTCAATCCCAACGCTCTCTCTCACACTCATACACAAACTCTTGCACAATACGACTGATATAATGATGCACAGTAATGACACCTATTAACGTAGCCCGATAGGTTGCGAGAGAGGCATGCTTAATTTGCTTTTTTTCAGGATAATTTACAGAATCCCACTGGACAAAACACTTGTATTTAATTTGCCAGCATTATTCCTTAACTGTAATGGTGCTCAAAATAAAGCCATTTTAAATGAGTGTCAGCGCTGAGAGTCCTCATCTGTTTTAAAAAGCTTGACTGTTAACAGAAACAAACACTACTCGCTCGTAGCAACATGAATCAGAGAGGAAAAGACCTCTCAAATATCCCATTACCACACCCACAGCCACTCATGACTGAATTATATGCCTTGTGGTGCTCTCCAGTTGCAGACAACTGAGCATAGTTTTGAAAGATCAAACCTACCTATATAAGACTATTTTTATAATTACATTGTCCTCAGTGCTGAAAATTGTTTGACTATTGTTTGACTCTTTGTGTTTTCATGTTTCATGGGGACTTTCCATAGACATAATGATTTTTATACTGCACAAACTATATATTCTATCCCCTAACCCTAAACCTACCCATCACAGAAAGCTTTTTGAATTTTTACATTCAAAAAAATTTCAGATATTGCCATCTTTGTGGGGACCCCCCATAAAGTAGGGTTTACCTGACCCCACACACATAAAAGAACACCCTGGCCATAGCATTTTTTAGTATTATTATAGTGTTTAGTATTTAGAAATTATATAGTATTATATAGTATTTAGTATAGTATTATAGTTTTTTTTAATTATTTAAAATATGTATACCTACTCTTGTACAGGACTATGCCGACACAGAAATGCTGCTCTCCAGGGCCAATGTTGACCAGAAGGCTCTGCTCTCCTATGCTAGAGAGGCAGCAGATTTCTCTACCAATCATCAGCTTCCTAAGATGGACTTTGCCATCAACCACTACGGCCAACCTGATGTCGCCATGTTTGACTTCACCTGTATGTATGCCTCCGAAAACGCAGCACTCGTCCGCCAGCGCAACGGCCATAAGCTGCTAGTAGCCTTGGTGGGGGACAGCCTTCTAGAGGTGAGTAGAAATCCCATGTGGAAAAGAGAAATAGGACTATGTTCTTGTAGGGTAGTTTATTTGTTATAACCTACTTTAATAGAACCAGATGGTGTTTTTCCATGAAGTACCACAAAATTGGCTTTTGCTCTTCTCCAATGGATTCCTTTGACAAATTTCATCTTCTGAAAATACGTTTTCTCACATAAATCTTGAACCACCACTTTAGAATCTGTGGTAATGAAAGCATTACGTTAAAACATCACACACAGTCACACTATCTGGACTGCTGCTGTGAGGGTTGATTTTCCATCATATTCCAAACAGAAGGTGACTAATTTCTAATATGAATTTTATAGCCACTCATAAATCACTCTTAGTGTATGAGGAAAAGGTTGACTGATGAAAATGTGTTTGTTTTTGTTTTTTTGTGTAGCCATTTTGGCCAATGGGCACTGGAATAGCAAGAGGTTTCTTGGCAGCCATGGATTCAGCATGGATGGTGCGAAGTTGGGCTCATGGAAGCTCCCCTCTGGAGGTCCTGGCTGAACGGTACGATAGATTTTATGTTCAAAATGGAATGCTAGTAGGCTGTTTACATCATGCTGTGCCATATATACTCCAAACAATTAAAGACCCCCTGTGGTGAAAATCTAGTTTTTAATGTTGTTATGCATCTATGTGGTGTTTTTAATATGTTTTAAGACAAACCATGTGCAAAACCCCCCCCTAAAAAAACACTGCAGAGTATTTTCTCCTCAAAACTGCAGTGTATCAAAGACAGTCTCAAAAACGTGGTTTGAAACCGCCCGTTTCCTTCATCACAAATATGTTACCAATCTCGTCAAAATGCGGGGTGGGCGGGGCTTTTCCACAGTGAGCACAAGAGCACATTTAAGAAAGGACAAAAATCGGGTATATATAGCAATATAGCTGGTTAATAATGTATATTACGACATTATGACTAATATGCCTTTCTCCACTGACTTTCTATGATGTTCAAAGTTTTTCTAAGGATGCTGAATTTTTAGAAGGCTCTCTGACTCTGAGATGACCAATGGGAACATGGTTTTGTAACATTAGCAACATGTTGTTAGCTGTTTGATAACATATTCAAGTCAAAGGCTAATCATATCAGTTACTGTTGTGTGTCCGACGTTGTAGAAGAGCGATACATAAAATGCATTGCAGTTTCAGGTTCAAACATATAAGGTGGAATTTAACCAATATTTCCACTTGCGATTGTGTAGCGTTTATTACAATTGACCAAGTGGATCAGGTAGTCCGAGCTGCTGTGATTGAGTGGAGGCCGGGACTAATTTGCATATTCATGGAATTATGGAAAATGTGATTGTTTGGTTTAAAAGATATTTCCTCTGAAAGAAAGTCAACTTTTATACTGTTTCAGAGTACATACGCAAATATCAAAAGATGCTGAATATCAAAAAAAGGCCTTGACTGCATACTGTAAATAAAAATAATATGAGTAATATGGTGTTATGTCATACCAAAAACATCCAGAGTGATGTACCGCTGCAGAGCACTTATGATGAGGTTGACAGTGATTGCTTCTTCAAACTGAGCAGTAAACAGCTCAGATCCCTATAGGCTGTCATTTACCGTGTTGCTTGTTTTCTTCCTGCACTGTTATTTTGCCGTGTACTGCAGGGTAAGTCACAGTGGTAAAGCACTTTTCAACTTGTATGCAATAAGCAGCATGTTTGTGGGGAAGCAAAAGTGTTTTATGAGCAAATAGCCTGCATGATGTCTCTAAGGTCTCATCTTGAGACATCATCACTAATGGGACTAATGCCAAGATTAAGGGAATTTAGGGACTGATATTGTGGTGTATATTAATCATGACTCTTGGGTTTCAGGGAAAGTATCTATCGACTGCTGCCACAGACGACACCAGAGAATGTGAGTAAGAACTTTAGCCAGTACAGTGTTGACCCAACTACACGGTACCCCAACATCAGCCTTCACCAAGTGAGACCCAACCAGGTGGGTTTTTGCACAGTTGACCCATCAGTCTAATTTTAAACCAATATGCTGTACTAGTCGATATTTGGCCATTTTAAAATTATTAGCAACATCCAAAGATCACATACATCTCCCTTTTGAGAGTTTCAAATTTGCTGACTGCTTTGTCAGTGGATAATTAATAGAGATGTTTGATTATATGGTATTGGATATTTATAGTATATGAGAGTATATTTGATATTTATAGTTATGAATGCTAATTCCCTGATTTCACATTTAGATCTTTGCCACTCTCTTAAAGTTAATATTTGAAACATTTTAAGATTTTATTTTAATTTATATTATGGATTTGCAATATATATTTATAATTTGTGTTAAATATTTATTTTAATAATTTATTAACACTTCAATGTAATCTTTAGCAAATCTCAAAATAATGATTGCATTATAAATTTGCTTGTATTTATAATGATTTTAAATGTATTTAGAAAATAAGTATTGAATTTTAATATTGGCCATTTATCAGTTATTGGCTATAACATAAAGACAAATATATGCTTATTTGCATTGGTTAGAATTGATGCATCCCAAATGATAACTTCTCTTTTTAGATTCTTTTAGTGGCTTTTAAATAAATATTTTGTAAATAAGTAAAAAAATAAGTATATATTGGCATTATATCGGCCATCTGCCACCCTGCTCTCTAGGTATTGGCATCAGCCATTGGAAAATAATTGTTGACCACTGTTTATCATTATTAAATAAGTTGGATAATTTAAATAATGAAGGAATAAACATGAACTCTAATACCATTACAATATAATTTTCCGCAGGTACGGCATCTGTTGGACACTGGAGAAACCAGGGATTTGCGCGTTGACATGGAGAATGTGGTCAACTCTTCAACTCCTAAGCTCACAAGAAATGGTTGGTAGATTTAGTGTCACATAAGTATTGCACACCAGCTGTGTATACATTGATTTTCCACACATTTATTTAGCCTTTTCACCCTTCTTTATCTTGGATAGTGTCAAATGTAAATGTGTATAACTTGATTTATTCTCATCCTAGAAATTCTGCTTGAGAAGCAATTGCAAGGTAATTTTGCGGGCGACTCTGATCCGAATGCATGACATTCTAAAGGCTTTTCAAAAAGCTTTGTGCAGTTTTTTTTTTGTATGAAAAGTGTAACTCTGACATGGAATGAAAAGGTGTCTTTTGAGCGCTTTAGAATTAAACACAACTATGCACTAACATATTTGTGGATTTTCACAAACCGAGAGCTATTACCAGTGTCGTATTACCAGTGTCTTGAATGTTTCATAACCTCTCGAAAGGGAATGAAATGCATCGTGAAAGTTCTTCAGACCCTGCACTGGTCATGTGACTAACTCCAATCCGATTGGATGTCGGCGCATCCCATTATTGAATATATGTATATTTTTGCTTCAGAGGCACATGCTGACTTTGCTTCCTTCCCATCAGAGTCCATTGTGCGCTCCAGTAAGCTGCTTAACTGGTGTCAGAGGCAGACGGAGGGATACCGAGGTGTCAGTGTGTCTGATCTCACCACGTCCTGGAAGAGTGGCTTGGCGCTGTGCGCGCTCATCCACCGATACAGACCAGACCTCATGTAAGTGCAGTATGCCACATGCTGATCCCAACAAAAGCCCTGTGTTATTATGGTTCTATATTTAGAGATGCAGGACTTGGTGGACAAATACTGCAGCAGAGAATCAGAGATTCAGTTCATAAAAAGAATAACATAACTTGTTTTTGAGAGGACGTGTAAGTCATATGCCCCCGCAGTGTGAGAAGACAGGAGATCAAGGCGAAGTTGAAAAGAAAAATGTTTGAAATTTTTAGAGTTTTGAGGTTTTGTTGTATGATTTGAGCTTTGGACTATCATTATAAAAGAAGCATTCTCTACTGTAGTTTTTTCCTTATTTGTTTTTAGACAAAGAAACGAATAACACCTGTGGCTGTGACAAATGTTTAAAATTATACTTTTATTCAGCAAGGATGCATTAAAATTGAAAAGTGACAGTAAATACATTTATAATGTTACAAAAGTTTTCTATCATCTGACACTGAAGACTGGAGTAATGGCTGCTGAAAATCCAGTTTTACCGTCACAGAAATAAATTACATTTTAAGATATATTAAAATAAAAACATGTTTTAAAAATTGTAATTATATTTCACAATATTACTGTTTTTACAGTATTTTAGATAAATTAAATTCAGCCTTGGTGAGTGTAACTGAAAACATTAAAAAATAAATAAATAAAATTCACTTACCCCAGGCTTTTGAATGGTAGTTTAAAGACTAATGTAGTCCAGAATATTCATATTCATATTTGTGTAGGTTACTGGTTTGAATCAATCTTAAACCCTGTCCCATTTTTTCCATATGCAAGCAAAATAGACAACATAACTGAGGTATACCTCAAAATTGGAATTGAATCAAATCGAGAACTTGTGAATCAGAATCAAATCAGTCTAGAAATCTGTATCAATATACCCAGCCCTGTTTTATAATAGGAGACTTAGAAAAACATATGAGTCAAAAACTAGACACAAAACAAAAGATTTGATGAGCCAAAGATTCAACAGCTTTGTTGTTAAGGCAAAAGTTTATAGAGTGCCTCTTTAAGTGATAATGTCACTCAGATGTTTCTTCACCTGTGGCAGTGCATTTATCTTCACCTCATTTCTTTTAATGAGCTATTTATAGCTTTGTTTACCATGTAGTATTTATTTACTTGGCATAGTCATCTGTTGAGTAAAGTACACTGTAATAAAAGTACAGTTGGGTAAGTTGCTCTTTTGCAGAAGGGCAGGAACTGTTGTTATTCTTACACTGGGGTCTGTTACGTAGAGCAGCTGAAAGCCTCATTAGCCTTTGAGACGTACATTAGCGTTATCATAACTCTCTCCATTAGAGCAGATGCTGATTGACCTTTAAAAGCTTTTGCTTGTGAGCTTGTTTGTTATGGTCAGCTAAACTAGTCTGCATTTGTGTTTTTATGCAGCATTAGTAGAATTCTCTGAGGAGTCTACTGTAAGCCTACTGTAATGCCTTCCTCACTCGCTCTCTCCAGACACTTATGCATGTGTATTAGTTCAATTTTTATGTACTTAAATAGGAAGTATAGCTATAATACCGCAAATAAAATATACTGTGTGAATTTTGATGCAATCAACGTAGTCTCGCCTAGCAAACATACTACTGTTCAAAAGTTTGGGTTTGGTAAGATTTCATGTTTTTGAAAAAGTGTCTTATGCTCTCCTAGGCAGCATTTATTTGCTAAAAATATTTTATTTTAATATATTACAAGATGTAATTTATTCCTGAGCCATTACTCTAGTCTTCAGTGTCACATGATGCTTCAGAAATCATTCTAATATGATAAGAAATGTTTCTTGAGCACCAAATCAGCAATCTTGAAAACAGTTGTGCTGCTTAATATTTTGTGAAAACCACAATTTTTCCTGTTTACTGTATATTCAACCACATTTATTTGAAATAGAAATATTTTGTAACATTATGAAATCTTTTGTCACTTTTGTTTAATTTAATGTTTAATTTAATGTGTCTTACTGACCCCAAACTTTGCATGGTATGTCAGTTCGATGGTTTGTGGATAGATTACTTTTTTCTGTTCGATGCTGAAGTGGGTTCATGCTTACAGACTTGCATCAATAAAGCGACTTCAGGTCAGTTTCAATGACAATTTTGATGCAGTATGAGCAACACAGACTTTTGGCAATGCAGCAAATGCAGATTCATCTTCAGAGTTTGAACAAAGTCCCTTTAAGGCAAGGCATTTCACTCAGCGGCCATCTTTGAAACGCCTCTAAGGCACAGGGTACCCGCGGGGTCTTAAAAGCATTGAAAAAGTCTTAAATTTGATAATCTAAAATTAAGGCCTTAATAGCCTTGAATTTGGTATACAAAGCTCTTGGATTTCGTTACAAAGGTCTTATTTTTATTTTTTTTATTTTTTAACTTTTCCTAGGATTAAGTTCATACCGTAACAAAATGAACTGTTACTAGTGTAGGCTAATTAAAAATTCATGCAGCGTAATGTTGAGTGCACCTCGCGCTCCACGTCATAGCAGTAAGCGCGAAAGCTCGCGCACCCGTTACTATGGTTACTAGGCAAGTGAGGTAAATTACTAGAGATGAGCCGGATACTCGGCTGAAACGAGTATCCGGTACGGATAAAGCACTTCTGCCGAGTACGAGTATTATACGAGTAATACGAGTCAATATCTGTGCTCGGATTGAATGAAAATCATCATTGGGTAGCTGATTGTGTCAGCGTTCTGTGATAGTCTAGTCCAGTGGTCTCAAACTGCCGGCCCGCGGGCCATTTACGGCCCGCAACTGATCTAAAAAATAAAACATAATCCGGCCCGCTAAATTATTATTATTATTATAATTATTATTCTCTAGTACGCGTCACATACGCGGCCGCGCCGGCATTCTCCTTCTTTCCAATGCGCTTTCGCTCCCGTGGCGTCTGTCGTTGCTATGCAACCATGAGCCGCGCTCTCAACCGCGTCGCTTCTATTATGAGCGCGCTTGCCTAAATTACAGTAAAAGCACTCGACTTTAAGTCGAGCGTCGTTTTAAATCACCGAAACGCGTCCGATGCTACCATGTCAAGAAACAGAAGAGTGTACAAATGTATTCAAGGGTTGTATTTGTTCTGTACAGTGTTGTTCAGTGCAAGATTTTAATTTTATTTAAGCTAGCATGAAGTAAAGGAAAACAGCCTACTTCCACTAAATGTTAAAAACTAATAACAATGAGAGATTTTTATTTTTTGGCAAAATAAAGTTGATATATATAGCTTCAGTTTTTTGTTTATTTCTGACCCCTCCATGGCATCTATGAGTGTTGCTGGTTTTGTTCCTAAATTACTAATTTTTTTTATTCCATGCACCTTGTTGGATGTGAGAAGTTGCACCAGACTATTGCAATTAATAGTATTATATTAGTAGTATTATATTAGTATATTAGTAGTATTACATCAATTACATCATAGTATTAGCCTATATAATTATATTACACTCTGTAACAATGAGAGAGACACTGCTGTTTACATTTAGTAGGCCATATGGTAAATAAAATATTTATAGTATAGGTATAAATATATATGCCGAATTAATTATTTTCTAGGGTTCAAAATTTATACAGATTTGACATTTTCCCCTCATACTTCTGTCAGAATGGGTACGAAGTTGGCATTGAATTTCATTTAAAATGGTATTAAAAAGGTCTTAAAAAGCCTTGAATTTCATTTGGAGGATCCTGGGGGGTACCCTGAAGGCAGCTATTTCAGTCATACAAGTACAGCTCCTATCTCTTTGAATGGGGAATTCTCTAAAGCTGATCACAAAGCATACAATTACAATTTCATATTTGAAATCACCAATGAAATCTGACAACTGTCTCATTGTTCTTAAATGCTGAAATCATGACAAAAAATGCATTTTTCAGGCTGGACCAGCCAATGTGCATAAGAGCATGTGTAAGAACTCAGAACGGCAATTGGCTCTTTTATTTAGAATGTGGGACTTATTCCCCCAAATTGCATGTTTTACTTTCTCTGATTAATAGTAATGTGAGTGCACCATCTTTGTAAAACTAAAGTCTGATGACAGCAGTTAGAGTTCATGCAGTGAAGCTCATGTGTTGGATGCAGCAACTGAGTAACACTGGCTATGCACAACCAACAAAACAACAGCTTGACAACCTGCAGTCCAGGGACTGATTCACTGTCAGTGTGAACAGCCCTTGAAAATTATATTTAGCAGATGTTCTTGTGATCTATTATGATTACAAAATGTGTAAATCTGCTTTCTGTTTGTGCTTTTTCTTTTCTTTTTTTTTCTTTTTTAACAATCTCATCAATGTATGTGTTATCTGGTTTCATTGTTTTTAAATCACTTTTTAGCATTTGTCGACTAACTTCTAACTTGCTTATGAACATGATTATGCTATGTGGAGATGTTTCTCAGTTATGATGTTTTATAATTATAGTGACTTTGACTCGTTGGATGAGAAAGACGTGGAGAAGAACAACCAGTTGGCTTTTGATGTGGCGGAAAAGGAGTTTGGAATTTCTCCCATCATGACCGGGAAGGAGATGTCTGGTGTGGTGGAGCCTGACAAGCTCTCCATGGTGATGTACCTCAGCCAGTTCTATGAAATGTTCAAGGACACTGTGCCACCTGGTGGTGAGTTGTAGTTCTACAATAATTAATCTAGAGAAAATTGTAAAACCAAAAATAATAAATGTTGAGCCATTATGCAAATAATGATGCTACTCCCTAGCCTGCAGTTCCTTAATATATATTGTGGTAGTTTATTATTCATATTTTTGTGTTGTTTTAGAAAACCACAATCTGAGCCCTGAGGAGAAGGCTGCGTTGATTGCCAGCACTAAATCACCCATCTCATTCTTTAGTAAACTGGGTCAAAGCATCGCCATCTCCCGCAAACGAAACCCCAAGGTAGCCAAGTTTCTTTTTGATACTGCAGAATTATTTGATTATTGTAATCTCAGCATTCAACGTTTCCTCTGAAATCTCACGTAGGATAAAAAAGAAAAGGAATTGGATGTACAAGGGAAAAGACGAAAGACTAGCCAGACTGGACAGTCAGAGGATGTAAGGCCATATCTCGCTGGATCAATGGATTTGCAACAAATTGCTTTGTGTGTGTGCTTATCCAAATCTTTTCATTCCTGTTCTCTAACATCATAGGAGGAGTTGCAGAGGGTTAATCGAGACGAAAGGCCCTCTATAGCTACAGCTCTGGTGGAACGTAAAATCGACTCGGCTTGCAGCAGCAAACAACAACAACAAAGTGAAGTCAATGGCCACACAGCTGTCTAGCGAAAGTTTGAGGAGAATGCTCCGACGCAGTCTACCGGACTCAAACGACAGGTGGGTTGGAGTTGCTGCTTAAAATGACTATGGAAACTTTCAACAATTTGTGGATTCATAAAGTTACATGTAGGTCTGTCAAATTAAAATTCGAATTTCGAATATTAGTCGAATTTAAAATAAAAATCAGAATTTTAGTCAAACCAATTCAACCAAGCTGTTCACACAGAATGCATTTTTTGCGCTGCTTTTCCATTGTTTTCTATGTAAACAAGCACTAGACGGACATATTTGACCGTTGCACGCTCATCTTGCAACATCTTTAGAAAGCTATGTAAAGTTAAAACTTACCTTGAAACTTTGTGGGCTTTTTTCCATTCCACTGCATCTCATGTTTTTAAATGCAAAAAGTACTCTGTGTGATCTGTGCTTAAGCTCTTTATTAAATACATAAATACATTATGCTGTTTTGTTTATAATTGTATATGCAACTTACACAGTTATGTTTGATTTATAAACATTATTTCAAATGTTATGCATTTGTTTTTTGTACTGTCAGTCATTTATTTCATTGCTTTGAATAAAGATAGTTTTTTTTATCTAATATTTATAATTTATTTTATTTCAGCTTTATTTCAGTTCACAAAAACGATTTTTAATAGTTTTAGTTTACAATAACAACATTGGATGGTAAATTATTTCTTCAATTTGTATTTTAAATTTCTTTTAAAAATTAACCTTCACTTTGCCTATTTCCTAGTGAAGTACATATAATAAATAACTGAATTTTGAGGTGCAGCAGTGTATATGTTCAAGTATTGTAGCCTTGATAAGTGCTAGAATATCACATTGTACAGGGAGTGCAGAATTATTAGGCAAGTTGATTTTCTGATCATATTTTTTTCCCAAGCACATTTTACCAATTCCAATCCACATCAATCTTAATAACTACTATTAATATTGTTTTTAATCATTTATAAGTGATATATAATTGTTCATGAAGGCTGGAAATGAAAAATGCCTTATATTCAGGTGTGCAGAATTATTAGGCAAGTTTTCTTTTACAGGCAAAATGAGCCAAAAAAGAGATTTAACTCAGACTGAAAAGTCAAAAATTATTAAATACTCATGAGAAGGACGCAACACTAATGCAATACTAGAAATTGCAAAGTTAAAGCATGACCAAGGGACAGCAAAATGCTCATTGGGTCAGCGGGGTCAGACAAAAACAGGTGGAAAAGAAAAGACACGTTAACTGCAAAATAATTAAGAATTATGTGTGAAACCATCAGGAACCCTTTAGTCTCCAGCGCCACCATTTTCTAGAACTGCAACCTACCTGGAGTCTCCAGAAGTGCAAGGTCTCAGGATCTCAGAGACTTAGGTTAGCTAAAGAATCCTAAAAAATGACCCGCACTTGATAAGAATCACAAGCTGAAGTGTTATAAAATACATGAAGACTGGGTTTTTATAGGCCTTATAAACAGACAGCTTGAGAGTGACTCCTGAAGGACCAGCACCACATCCTCTTGTACCACTGTTTGAAGAATTTATCTTCCAGAATCTGGCAGTAAGTTTTGGAAGATCATTTTTAGTCCATCTCTGCAAGACAGACATTTCAGGATAAGAGATGGACTAAAAGTGAACTCAAACACCTTACTGCCAGATTCTGGATAAATTCTTCAAACAGTGGTACAAGAGGATGTGGTGCTGGTCCATCAGGAGTCACTCTCAAGCTGTCTGTCTATAAGCCCTATTAAAACCCAGTCTTCATGTATTTTATAACACTTCAGCTTGTGATTCTTATCAAGTGCAGGTCATTTTTTAGGATTCTTTAGCTAACCTAAGTCTCTGAGATCCTAACACCTTGCACTTCTGGAGACTCCAGGTAGGTTGCAGCTCTGGAAAATGGTGGCGCTGGAGACTAAAGGGTTCCTGATGGTTTCACACTTAATTCTTCACCTTAATTCTTAATTATTTTGCAGTTAACATGTGTCTTTTCTTTTCCACCTGTTTTTGTCTGACCCCGCTGACCCAATGAGCATTTTGCTGTCCCTTGGTCATGCTTTAACTTTGCAATTTCTAGTATTGCATTAGTATTGCGTCCTTCTCATGAGTATTTAATAATTTTTGACTTTTCAGTCTGAGTTAAATCTCTTTTTTGGCTCATTTTGCCTGTAAAAGAAAACTTGCCTAATAATTCTGCACACCTGAATATAAGGCATTTTTCATTTCCAGCCTTCATGAACAATTATATATCACTTATAAATGATTAAAAACAATATTAATAGTAGTTATTAAGATTGATGTGGATTGGAATTGGTAAAATGTGCTTGGGAAAAAAATATGATCAGAAAATCAACTTGCCTAATAATTCTGCACTCCCTGTAGATCAGCATTGATTTTGCAGTGCTATTTGAGTGATTTCTTTATGTGGGAAGCATGAAACCTTTAAAACCCCATGTTTTTATGAGGTTTGTTTTAAACAAATGGGAAGAATTTTGTCCTGAACTGCTGTTACTTACTGCTAGAAGTGCTCGGCATGCTGGGATTGTTTGAAATGATCAGGTTTATAGACTACAGTAGAATTGATAGGATTCACACTCTGGTTCATTCTGATGGAGCAACCAGCAAGAATGACTGGCATGAGAGAGGATTTGGGAGCTTTTTATAGGAAGTTAAACCCTTTGTGCTCTGCATCAGTGTGGGTTTGATAAATCTCTTATCTACTGGCGCTTTGCAAGACAAGGGTTATCTGTAAACTACAGTTCAAATGTTTGGGATCAGTAAGATTTTTTTTTTTTCAATAAATATTAAGCAGCACTGTTTTCTGCTATAATAGTAATTGAAAAATGTTTCCTGGACATCAAATCAGCATATTAGAATGATTTTTGAAGGATCATGTGACACTGAAGACTGACGAAAAATAGAAAAGTTATTTTAAATTGTAATTATATTTCTTTTTTTTTTCTGATTTAAATAAATGCAACCTTGGTGAGCATATGAAAAAAACAAAAAAATCTTACTGATCACAAACTTTTAAACAGCATTGTATTTCTCGGGTGTCCATGGTCTCATGCATGGACTGGTTCATTTGTATGTCTGCTCACTCATCTGTTTCCTTCTACTTCCTGCATGAAAACTGTTAGTTTGAAACACAGCCCTGGTCACATGTTTTCAGTAGTTGTTTTTCTTTACATTTTATTTATGCATGGCACATTACAGGTGATTTTTCTGCTATAAATTCAGTCATTTATTTTCATTTTTTTTTTTTTTTTTTTATGTGCATGCCTATCTTTATTTCTCATTTCTGTTCTTTTCCGTTCTCTTTCCTCACTCCTATGGATGTTAATGGCTTTGGCACATCCTCACTTTTCATTGATCACTTCACCCAATCACGTATGTGCCGCTGGCCACAGGGGGACTCTATGCCTAATCTGGGGCTCCTACTGACCCCCTCTCCGCCTGCTCCCTCTCTGAAAGAGTCAGTGCGACTGGCTTCAGTCCCTGCATGGAGGAAGGTAAAGAGTGTAGTACATTCACATGTTCCCAGATTCCCTTCAACCATTAACACTCTAAGTACCTACTTACCTCACTACTATATTTGTCATTGTCTTTGTGACTAAATTTACTGGGGGTTTTTTAACCATGCTTGAATTGTTAATCAGTTTTGTTCAAATGTCTTGCGTGTCCATCTTAATGCTTTTTCAAAAGCAAGTTTCTTGTCTGTTTGAGTTGAAGTAGTCATATAGATCTTATATTGGTCAAGGAAAAAAATTAAGGTCAAAAAGACCTCAGAAAGATGAGGTCAAAAAAGATGTGAATTATGCTTAAAAGCATCCTTGTGCACATTTTTACATTGAATTGGTCTATGTAATCAGTTTTACTAAATGATTTACAGAGAAAATTCATGAATTGTTGTGTCTCTTAGGTATCCAGTCATTCAGTCATTGAAAATATATCATTCCTCGATACTTTGTGCTTCGGTTGTAAAAGTGTGTCTACAAGATATATAGAAGTGTGAGGACAGAATATATTTCCTTCCCTCATAGCTTCGTTTTTTTCAATTGTGTCAAAATATATATATGCCACCATTCAAAAGTTTGGGGTCAGTAAGATTCTTAATGTTTATTAAAGAAATCTCCAAAGCTCGCTCCATCCATCCATCCATCCATCCATCCATCCATCCATCCATCCATCCATCAATTGAATGCATCATTGTTAAATAAAAGTAGTAATTTAAAGGTCCCGTTCTTCGTGATCCCATGTTTCAAACTTTAGTTAGTGTGTAATGTTGTTGTTAGAGTATAAATAAAATCTGTAAAATTTTAAAGCTCAAAGTTCAATGCCAAGCGAGATATTTTATTTAACAGAAGTCGCCTACATCGAACGGCCAGTTTGGACTACATCCCTCTACTTCCTTCTTTAATGACGTCACTAAAACAGTTTTTTGACTAACCTCCGCCCACAGGAATACACAAGAGTTGCGTTTGTAGAGTGTGTTTGTCGCCATGTCGTCGAAACGCTGTTATTTTCATCCCGCAGTCCAATCACCGGGTCTGATTCCGGCTCAAATTGATAGGGTAAAATTAAAGACATGTTTACAATAACACTGAGCGCGTGCATCTCCACGTTATGGTAAGAGGCGTGACCTTGCCGGGCAAGATGCGCAAAACTGCTGTCGAATCACAACACAGGAACCGCTGGCACAATCAGAACTCGTTACGTATTTCTGAAGGAGGGACTTCATAGAACAAGGAAGTCATCAGCCCGTTTTTATGACAGTGGAAACAGCGGTATACAGATAAGTAAATTATGTGAAAAATACTGTGTTTTTTTTACACGCGAAACATGAACACATGTTATATTGCACACTATAAACACAATCAAAGCTTCAAAAAACCACGAAAAACGGGACCTTTAAAACAAACAAACAAACAAAATCTTATTGACCCCAAACTTTTGAACGGTAATGTAGCTTTTATTCTACTCTTAATCTATTACTGGCTTTATAATTATCAATTGGAGCTACCTTTGTTTATTTGGTATTTTTATTTTTTTTAGTGAGAGAACTGCTTCTGGACTGAAAGCTTGTGCGTGTGTGAGAGGAAAGCATGATATGTACCTTGAATTCATGTTTTATGTATGTATTCAGAGGCGCACACAGTTACAGGAGCAAATGAGTTTCCGCTATAAGGAAAGACTGAAGTGTCAAACTCTGCCGATCAAACAGGAGCAGGTACAAAGCTGTAGAAAAGACACCCTGCTTTTAAGGTCACAATATAGTGTCTCCTGTGTCCTTCCTTGCTTCTCCAAATGTAGTAACTAAGATGATAGACCCATGAGGTGATCATTTATTCCCCTGTGTACTTGTCTGTTGTTGTTGTTAGTTTCCTGTTTGACTAGGTGTGCTCATTTATCTGAGACCTAGAGGCCAATCTTTCCACACTGTACTTTGGTGTACTTTGTTTGCATTTCCATTTTGATTTAGATGAATGAGCCATACGCTTTGCTTATTGTTCTGGTGCTTTGATATTCCTTGTTCTCAGATTATAAAGGTTTAGATGTGGTTTTGATAGCTTCCTTAGACATTCCATGTGCATGGGAGGTCTGTGTGTGTGTTAAGTGTTACTAAAGTCTCTGGTTTGATTATCAGCTGTGTTTTTCTGCTTTAATGGGTCACTGTTTGTTCTCTAACACAACGTTCCTGTCACTCATCACTGTGGTTGTGTTTGTGTGTAGTAGGTGATTGGATGTTTAGATGGTATTTTCAGGGGGTTTTTTTGTCTGAGGAATGTGTGTGAGGTTTTGCATTTGTGTAATATTACTGTATGTGAACGGGTTTCTCCTCTCTTGTCTCTCTGAAGGCCAGCAGCGGGACTGAGGTCTTGAGGAGCTGCCCTAAGAAAACCATTCTCCTTTCTTCTTCCTCACCCTCATCTTCCTCATTCTCTTCATCGTTTCTTCCACACACACAGGTGACACACTCCTGTCATCCAGTACTAACCTCAGTATCTCTCACAGGGGCTGGTTTTCTCCTATTGCAGTCTCTTGAGAAGTGCTTTTTGTAGGTTTTACGACTTTATGGTGCAGAGCTGGTGTAGCATCTGTCTTGAATTAATCAATCTTCCAGGCATGTTCATGCAAATGGCAATGTGAATCAGTACAGTGAAAAGTGGAAATACAGATTATATCATAATTCAATAATAATAATAATAATAATAATAATACATTTCATTTTTTCACTACTTGTTGCTCATGTTGGAGCTATTACCTAAATAAATAAAATAAAATAAAATAGACAATAGACAATATTAATAATAATAAATTAAAACTGGTAATAAAAACACTTTTTTGTGTGACTAGAAATTAGTTTTAATAGTTGAGTAGTATATCTATATGTTTTCAAAATCGTTTTTATACTTGTCACTCTGGGTAGTTTGTCATTCAAGCGTTCGTCAGGCTAGTTGATTTTGGAAATATGTAATTTTGCACATCCCTACACATGAACAATTTACCCATAGCTGAAACAGAATATTTCATGCAACACTGCGAGCCAAAATTTGGTCATTTTTGTTTTATGGTGTTTGTTGAAATTGCATTTTGGTTAGCATTATTTTAATGAAAATACTGGAATGGACCACCATGCTTTTGTTTCATTTTTGTTTTACAAATATAGGCCTGTTAACCTTCTAGTTTCGATAGTTTAGTCTGAGATATCCTAGCTAATGATAGGGTGGAGGTTGAACTGATTTTTGTTTGTTCCCTGCAGCATAATGTTTATGTCTGAATGGTTAACAAGTGTAATGATGGTAGTGATGAAGAGAATGCAATCCAGGACCTTTCAGTCTATTATAGGGTAACCATGACAACTGCATGGAGCTTTTCTAAAAACATCATCAACAAATCTTTTGAAGATTTTGAACTTCTGTTACATTTTTTTTTTTTTTTTTTTTTTTTTTTTTTAACTTGCATGCATTTGTGTGCGGAGAACTACACTTAACTTCACTTATTTTGTGGAATAAAACCTATATTTACAATATATTATTTTTAAGAGATTAATCTGTTGGCGTTCAGATTTAAAACTACAAAGATGTACAAATGCAATGAGATATCAAACTCAAGCAATATAATTTGAGGTTTCATCAGCCTCTCCGTTTACAGGAAGATAACCTGCCTAATGTGGACAAGCCAGAGCCCATACATATCCCTAGCATTCAAGAGCGAACAGAGACTTTAGTCTCTAGGTTTAAAGGCAAGCCTGACAGGAAGGACAAGCCACAGGTAGAGCAATTCAAGAGAAAACCGCATGCTTTTAACTAATGGATGATGTTGGACAATATCAGACAGCTTTGGTCAAGAGCACCGACAAGTTAAAGACAATAACAACACCCTGTTTTGAATACTTTCTTCTTGAATTGTGGTCTTGAGTTATCTTGTACATTTGCACTCATCTTTTTTACATGCGTATTTAAGTTAATGGATATTTTTTCCTCACATCTTCCTTTGTGAAGGTTATGAAAAAGCCATCACAGTTCTTTATTGAGCAGTGGCTTTTGACCCACGGCCTCAGCCCTGAGCAACCCCTCTTTCCTTCTGACCCCCAGCATCAGGTAGCCCTGCCTGAGCATGGAGAGACATGCATGCCGTGGACATCTCATATGCACCTTAAACAAAAAGTTCCTCTAACCCACAGTATGATGGTTTGAATGCTTTATACGTTATAACTCTACACAACTCAAAAGGTCTTTTCTTAATGAATTTGTAACGCAGTGATGCTGAAAACGATGATATTCCTTGTCCTAACGCCATGACTTTAAGACTGCATCTCTCTCACAGCAGAGGCAGATTTTACGTTCTGATGATCACGTGCCTTTACACATTCCCAGCATTCAGGAGCGAGCTGAGAGGTTAGCCTCTCAGTTTAAAGACAAACCAGCAAAGCCAAAGGTGAACTCTCTGCACTGGGTGTCCATGTAAACACACCATTTTGTTTCTTTCATATACAGCCATAAACTTAGCATTTTAGCTGTAAAACACTCTTTCGGCATTATCACAACAGATTTAGCAAAGATGGAGTGGAAATTATTTTCAAGTAATGTTCAGGGTTAAATAAAGCTGCTATTCATGTCATGTTCACAGGTAAAACACTCCTTAATTGTGGTAAAGTCACTGTACTTCTTGTGGCTTGTTGCTTTTTATAAAAGGTGGCAGCAGCAATATACACTACCGTTCAAAAATTTGGGGTCAATACATTTATTTTGTTTTTAAATGAAGTATCTTAATGCTCATCAGCGCTGCATTTATTTGATTAAAGATACAGTAAAACATTGATATTGTTAAATATCATTACAATTTAAAACAACTTTTTTATTTTATGTTTTAAAATGTAATTTATTCCTGTGATGGCAAAGTTAAAATTTCAGCAGCCATTACACATTACTCACATGATCCTTCAGAAATCATTCTAATATGCTGATTTGGTGCTCAATAAACATTTCTTATTACCATTGCACTCATTATTTTTGTGGGAAACATGATCTTTTTTGATCATAAATCATGATAATTTTTTCAGCAATCTTTGATGAACAGTTAAATTTGAAATTGAAATCTTTTGCAAATCTTTGCTTGTTTGATCACTTTAATGCATCCTTGCTGAATATAATTATTAATGTCTTAAGATCTTACTGACCCCCAAATTTTAAAAAGTAGTATTATAAATTGCAGCAATTTCAATATCTATTTGCATGATTTCTATTAATAATAATCGGAATATACAGCTTCTTCCACCAAGTAATGCAATTCATTAACCTTACTGCACACAGTGACAGATTCTATGTTTTACATTGATATGAATGTGGCTCGTTTAGTCAGAATTCATTAAAAATGTTTGTTTTATACTGAAAGTTCAAGCTTCATGCACATATGCTGTTGATTTATATAGAAAATAACTTAGTTTGTTAAACCAAAAAAGAATTAAACTAATAATAGTTGTTTTTTTCTTTGCCCCATAGACTTCTATTGCAAGTGCCGTTATTATAATTGCTGTTATTTTCTATCATATCACAGATGCTGTTAATGGAGGTTAACTTTTAACTATTTAACCTTCAATATTCCTTTTAAGACTGTCAATTTGTAGTCATCTTGCCTTTACTTTTGTCTCATCCCTCTCTATCTCTCTTTCTGTTTCTGCGTCTTTCAAAGTCTAAGAAAAAGTCATCACACTTCTTCAAAGATCAGTGGCACATCACGCGCTCTGTGAGCTCTGATAGCCCTCTGCTTTCCCCCGGCTCTTTCCGGCAGGTAGCAGTGATGCATCGAATGACTGCTATGTTCTGGAGTCATTTTTGTGTGCATGGATGTGTTTCTATAACACTTTCAAACACACGCTGTCATAGTAGAGAGCTGCCACTCTGTGAACCTTTTACCTAAAGGGATCTCACTCCAGTCTTCACCTGTATATAACCAGATGTGTGCATCAGTGTGTGTGAAGCAGAGAATATTGAAATGCAGCAAAAAATGGATATGTATTGCCATATATATTCTAACACCACTATAAGCTGGATGTAACCTATATTCATCATGACATGAGCTGCTTGAAAGCTATTTCTGGAAGCTAATCTGGGCTGCGTTTCCCAAAAGCACCGTTGATTGTGGAGACCATTGACACCATTGTTCTCTACAATCAACTTAGCTCACAATGCTTTTGGGAAACACAGCCCTGGATGTTCTTGCTATATTGATATTGTTCATGCTTCAAACAAGATGATTATATAGCACTCACAACACAGGCTGAGTATTTCAGGAGATACTGATAAATTAAGTTTGTATCTTCAAGTATGTTGTTGTGTAAGTGTAATTTTAAGCCGAAGGTTAACAGTTTTCCTTTGACCCCCCTCATTCTGAATTGCTTTGCTGAGTTACACCTCGTGCCTTCTGTCATATACATAAATAACCATGCAAGAACATATGAATTTAATTTTTTTTTTTTAACTGTTCATTGTCCTGAAGCACTACCATTCAAAGTTTGGGGTTGGTAAGATTTTTTTTTTTAAACGCTTTTGAAAGATGTCGGTAATATATTATAATATATACATAGTAATATTATTACTATGACTGTTTTCTGTTTTAAAATATTTTAGCATTATTCCTGTAATGGCAAAGCTGAATTTTCAGCATCAGTCTTCAGTGTCACATGATCATTCAGAAATCATTCTAATATGCTGATATGCTGGTCAAGAAGCATTTATGTCTAAATGCTTCTAAATATTTTTTTGAAAACTTGTTTTTTGATGAATAGAAAGTTCAAAAGATCAGCATTTATAAATTTTGTAACATTTATAAATGTCTTTCCTGTCAGTTTTGATTAATTTAAATAAAAGCATTCATTTCTTTAAAAAACAATCTTACTGACCTTCTGAAACTTCTGAAAGGCAGTGTATATTTGCATCAAGTATGTTGTGGTGTGAAAGTATGATTTTTAGGTTGAAGTTTTTTATTTCAATTAACAGTTTTCCTTGTTACCGTTTTCTCACAACTTGACTTCCTCATCCCATTTTAGCACTTTAAATTGCTTTGAGCTGAATGACACCTTGTGCCTTCTCTCATCTACACACATAAATAACCATGCAAGAACATTTGAATTTAACTTTTGTTTTTGTATTTCTAATTCTTCACTTTCTTGAAACATGTAAAATTGCTTTAGTATCACACTTAACTTTCAATTATTTATACTTTTTTTTTTTTTTTTCCCCCCTTTCAATTTTTCTTTTGTTCTGTTCACTACATGTAGCACTATGTAAAGATGTACACAGGGGGTGTGAGCTCACTGGCTGAGCAAATAGCCAGTCAGCTTCAGGCAAAGGACGACCCCAGGCCCTTGCTTGAGAAAAGGGATTTGGTAAGAAATATGGGTGTTGTAGTATTGGTGTACATCACTGAGACAGCACATGGTACATGTAGGACTGGGTATCGCCAGCTACTTGTGATCAAAGTGCATACATCATGATTCAGTGCACTGATAATTGGATCAAGAAATTGCATCAGCAATAATTACAGCAACTTTACAGTAATAACACCTACAAGATCAAAGAATATTTAAGGATTTATAAGGCTAAAAAGTTGTTTCAGGTATATAAATCCATGTTCTCATACTGGAACATTTTTTGTTCCAGAAAAAAGGATCTGTGAGAAAGGGTCACTATCAGCGCTGAGCTTCGTCTATTGTCTGTAAACTATTATAACATGCTATAATTTATTTAATTATTTATTAAACGATTTAATGGTTATCATTTTGTAAATGATTTATTTTTTATAATTTCTAAATCTCTTGCAATTTCTAAAATATTTCTTTTATTTCAATATTTATTATATATTTTTATAACTTATTTTTATGTCAATGTTGTGAAATCAGAACACGTAGTTATTTTTATTTACACAGATTAGATTAGATCAGTTTTGTTTTAGTGTCTTTGGTACAAACTATTGACACCAAACTTGAATCTCCAGCTCCTGGAAGCACAGAAAATCATGCAGTGTTTTGGTGCATAGCTGTCTCTCTTCGTAGATTTCTATGCTTTTAGGTGCTACTCCGTGCTCTCACTTAAAAAAAGACCTGACCTAGCATGTCTCACCTTTCTGTCTTTCTCTCTGCAGGGTTCCTTGCGAAAGGAGTTTCCTCAGAACATCGGTGGCAGTGATGTGTGTTTCTTCTGTCGGAAACGTGTCTATGTGATGGAACGTCTCAGCGCGGAAGGAAAGTTTTTCCATCGCAGCTGCTTCAAGTGCGACTACTGCGGCACCACCCTCCGCCTGTCCTCATATGCCTTCGACGTTGAGGATGGTATGAAAAAAACACGTTATTTAATATCTCTCCTGATTATGTTATTCATAGCTACTTATTAGTTACCATCATTTTTGCATATATTTTTGTCTACAAATTTAAAGGGTTCACCCAAAAATGAAAATTCTGTCATTAATTACTCATTCTCATGTCGTTCCACACCCGTAAGACCTTCGTTCATCTTTGGAACAGAAATTAAGATATTTTTGATGAAATCCGTGAGCTCTCTGATATAATTACCACTTTCAAGGACCAGAAAAGTGGTAAAAACATTGTTAAAATAGTCCATGTGACTACAGTGGTTCAAGCTTAATTTTATGAAACAACGAGAATGCTGTGTGCACAACTACAAAACATAAATGACGACATTATTCAACAATTTTTTTCTCTTCCCTGTCATTCTCCTACTCTGTTTACGATGTAGACTCAGTGCAGCACTTCCAGGTTCTAGGTTAGAATGCCGACTCATTATTGGCCAGCTCCTGCGTCAGCATCACATGCATGCATTGATACATCGATACCAATACTGAGTCAGCATTCTGACGTAGAACCTAAAAACTTCGCACTGTATGTACAACGTAAACAGTGTAGGAGAATGTCAGGGAAGAGAAGAAATTGTTGAATAAAGTTGTTATTTTTGTTTTGTTTTTTTTTTATTCACAAAAAGTATTCCTGTTGCTTCATAAAATTATGGTTGAACCACTGTTATTATTTTAACAATGTTTTTATTACCTTTCTGGGCCTTGAATGTGGTAATTAAATTGCTGTCTATGGAGGGGTCAGAGAGCTCACGGATTTCATCAAAAATATCTTAATTGTGTTCCGAAGATAAACAAAGGTCTTACAGGTTTATAACGACATGATGGTGAGTAATTTATGAATTTTCATTTTTGGGTGAACTAACCCTTTCATTTTAATATTCTATAAAGCTTTTGATAAATGTAAGCAGTCTCTTTAATTTCCTGTAATAAATGCTTGCTCATAGTTTGCTGTCATGGGATGTGCTTTGTGACCAACACAGTGGGATATTGTTGTTTGAGACAGAGGGACCATTTCTCTGCATGATCAACGATTCTTTATTAACTGTGAGCCGTTTCATAACCTCCCACATGGCATAGTTACAGATATGCATATTAGGAGGAAATAAACCACGTCAAACACATTGGCTTCATTTTGCATCACTTCATTTGAGGTTTTCCCGGATTTATGTCCTGAAACGGATGCTAATGCTGTAAATTTGTGTCTTTTTGTTCTTGTAGGGAAGTTTTACTGTAAACCGCACTACTGCTACCGACTTTCTGGTCTGGCACAGAGAAAACGGCCTGCACCTGCTGCTGCTCCCTCAAACCCCAAGGTACTGATATCTTTTAGTCTCTGTGTTTGGGAAAAATCTGTTTGTATCAAAAGAGATGTTTCTCTGACACTGTATTCCCAGCCTCCATGGTCTATTTTAACATTATTTTTGATGTAACAAAATAAACAAAATAAAATGATGTTTTATTGTGGTCATAGGAGCCCCAGGTGTTGGCGGTAACCCCCAACACAGTGGATGCCCCAGGCCAAGTCATAACTTCTCAGGCCCCTGCGGAACGCCGGCCCTCAGGTACCCGCCTTTCTTCTTTAGGCCCCATCCTGTGCCTCTCTCGAGGAGTAGGGGGCACCCTGCGCTCGTTGCGACAAGCAATGTCTTGGACCCGCCACCAGGTGGCGCACAATCCCTTAGATTCTCCTTCCTCCTCGCATACTGCGTATATCTGCTCTCCTGCTTTACTCTCAACATCCTGCTCAATATTCTCTAGCATGACCCCCTTCAGCCTCTGATCTAATCTGGGCATTTCCCGCCTGCACAGGCTGTGACTAAAGAGTGATATTGTGCTTGTTTTGTGTATCCCTGATGATTTCACAAATTATTAACTCTTTGTAAACTGCTTGGATGTATAGTATGTATATTATTCTAAATAGTGCAGCCCAATCAAATTTCTTCTTTTGTGTATATGGTACATCATTCAGGCAAAGAAGTGTATCAATTAATTGTGTTAACATGTACTATTAATTAATAATTTATAGCTGTGAGAAGCTGGTGACTTAAGTGATATTTATTAAATAACTTAAGTGTGATAATTAACCCTTTTTTGCCTGCATGTGTTTTAAAAATGGTTTATTTATAGCCTGTTTTTGTTGCTCTCCTTTCTGTCCTTCCACTGTGTAGATCTGTGATTAGTGCCTTTAAGTTTGTGATTGTAATTTCTGATTTGTGCACCTTTTGTAATGTAGTGCTTGTATCAGTGCTTGTGATTGGTGGACTCTGTAAGCTTTACCTTTCCCCTCTCCTATAAGTGCAGCTTTTTGCTGAGCTAGTGCCTGCATCTGTGCCTGTGATTGGTCTACTCTCCCATCAATCCTTGCATCTCTCTGTGTTTGTTCATGTCCTAATTCTCCTCTGCATACTAACACTACTGCTCGTGGTATCCGTTATGTGTGCGTCACTGAGAATGATTTACAAAACAAAACATTCTGGTGAGTTTGTGCTACTTAGAATGAAACGTATAAAGCGGAAATGGTTATATTAGTGTTTTTAAGAGGTTTTAGTGACATCTTAATTAACATAATCATAGAAATTTTAGTAGTTAAATCTCATATTTTCCTGTTATATTTAAAAGAATATATATGCTGTTAAAATGCATTTGCATTGAAACATAATACCGCTATGCATAAGTAAATTGGGTCATTATTAATGCATTAATATTATTATTATTTTCAATGCAGTACTGCATGTAATTGATCTAAAAACATATAATTGGTTTTTTATGCAAAATACAATTTCTTTTATACTTTTAGATTTGTTGGTGAAATATGGCCAACATATGAAAGCTTTATTATTCCTTGAGCAGTTGAGTGAAAGGATCAGATTAGTCTGGAATCATAGATATGCATCACACTATTTTATTCATGGGGTCTGTCACTACATAATCTATTGAGGGATATTCATTATTCAGTGGGTTCAGATTACATTGATCATAATTCAGTTACGTTTTTTTTTTTGCTTCAATCGATTCATTTTGGATTGCATGCTTCATCCCTGTAACCACTTCCCCCACAGTCATAATTTGTGTTTAATTACATTCACAAAATGTTCTCACTAGCTTGATTTGAGTTTCGGGATTTGCTTAATGGGATAGACGTATTAGTTATACACATTAGTGTTAAAACAAAGTTCATTAATATTTAAAAAAAAAAAATCTGAGATGCTTTATAGGAAGGGAAAAAGGCAAGGTAATCATAACTTGTATTTATTTTTTAAGGATGTATTTAAGGGAATTAAACTGACAACATGATATTTAAATATAGTATATATGTGAAATAATGAAGATCAGATATTGCTTGTGTAAATAAAAATTAAAGAGAACTTTGACTGGGTTTGTTTTATTTGTCTGAGTGCAAGTGAACTTCGATATGCAGTAATTTGTTAGCTTCAAAATAACATTAAAAGAAGGTGGTGGTGGATGCACAATACTAGATATGAATTGCTAATATGGGAGATGATAAACTAAAAATGGATTTATACATCTATGTATTGACACCTAATGCTTTTAGCTCTAATAAAATCAAAAGCATTATTATAATTATTATGCAAATATTATTCTAATTACTACAATGGCACCCCTAAATACCAGCCCTGAGCCTCTCCCTCTCTGTGTTACATATTAACTATTTTCATTATTGACATTTTCTCTTTTCTCCTCCTCCTCCTCATTTTCTGTCCATCACAGTGACAGAGGTGAATGGGGTTACGGAGCCCAGTGTGGCCAAACGTCTTAAAGGGACTCCAGAAAGGATCGAGCTGGAGAACTACCGTCTATCTATGATGAGAGAGGAGGAGCTGGAGGAGGTGCCCGAGGAGACACAGGCCGAGCACAACCTCAGCAGTGTGCTGGACAAAGCCACTGACGTTGAGGAGGGATCCAGGTATCTCTCATCTTTACATCATGCTGGTTACACAGTGCTAGGGTGTTGCTGTACAGTTACTATCACCACTAATAATGTGAACACCAGCAATAATGGAAATAATTTTCGGCCATTACATAATACAATTGAAAACAGGGCTTGTTCATTAGTACTTATTGTACTATATAATTCTGCTGTAATTAAAATGGCCTAAGTGTTTGTATTTTTATTTTTTTTTTTTAAATCAAAATTCTCCATGCTCTTTACTTCCCGGCATTTAAATTTGGCATATGGTAGTTTGTTCAAGTGAAGTGACTTGGAGTAACAAGGACGGGCTCCGTAAACTATCATTTAAAGACATTGAGTTTTTTTATTTTTTTTTATTTTTATTTTTTTAATAAATTTTAAATGTTCTGGGTTGGAATCAAAACATTTTTAAATATGCAGGCAAGTGTCTGAAGTTGATATAGAGACCATATAGAGATGTAGAGACCATTTTTATGATCCAATCAATTCCTTTATGGATAAAATCAAGGAAAGTGCTATATTCATCATGTCCATACTATAACTGTCCTCACTAATCTTGTTATTTGAGATATAGTGTATGCTACCTTTCAAAAGTTTGGGGTCATTAAGATATATTTTAACTAAATTATTACTTACTTAAAATAAGTATGCATTAAATTGATTAAATGTAACAGTAAAAATATTTACATGTCATAACATTATTCTGTTGTTTTGACCTGTCTAGTCATAATGGAATTCAGGGGGAAAAAAAATATTAACCAGCAAAATTGTTTCCTTTAGAAGTGGAACTGAACGCTACATCTTGGATCGACGCTATGGGGAACGGCATCAGCATGACTGGTGTATGAAGCATGTGTGAACACACTCCAGTTTCTGGCCGGCGACACAGTGTCACACCGATGGCATTCCCCATAGTGTTGATCCAAGATGCAGTGTCTCATTACCATTCTCAGGGAACCATGGTTACAGTTGTAACCTGAGATGTTTTCAACATTGATAATAAAAAATCTTTCCTGAGCACCATATCAGCATATTAGAATGATTTCTAAAGGATCATGTGACACTGAAGACTGGAGTAATGGCTGCTGAAAATTCAGCTTTGCCATCACAGAAATAAATTACATTTCAAAATATATTAAAACAGAAAACTGGTATTTTAAATGATGATAATATTTCTCAATATTATTGTTTTTTTTTTTTTATTATTTTTGAACAAATAAACACTATTAAACACATATTTTAAAAAAATCTCACCTGTCCCAATCTTTTAAATGGTAGTGTAGGTAACTTATTTATTTGTGAGTAAAAAGAGCAGCCAGGCATCCTTTGGTGATTTTAACACAGTCATCCATGCCTACAGCAGCTCAGAGTCTGATATGGAGGAAGAGGATGAAGAACCGGAAGCTGCTGGCCCGTCCGATCTGGGTGGGGTGCCCTGGAAGGAGGCGGTAGAGCTCCACGCTAAACTAAAGGGAGATAGCGACCCTGGCGCAGCTGAAGACGATGATGGCCTTCATGGAGAGATGGACGAGGATGAAGAGGAGGAGGAAGATGAGGAAGATGAAGACGAGGAGGAGGAAGAGGAGGAATCGAGTGATGGTAAGCATCGTGTTAGTGCTTTTGGCTTTATTGTGCTTGTGAAGATGATCAAAGTGTCTCTACAAAATGAATAATGGCCGCAGATGGATGTCCTGGACAGAAAGGCCTGTTTGAAGGCGGTTCATTTGATTTTAGAAGGCAATCTTGAAGTAGCTTATATTCTTTTCTTTTTAGAAGATAATTTTAAAGGACTAGAAAGACTGTAATGTGTTTGCTCTGCTGTGTCTCATTTTCTCTTTCCACTTCATACCATCTTTATGTATGTGGTGTCTAGCTCCCCTGATTAGATATTATATGTTCACCAGGGTTGTCTGCTGTCTCATATTCACAGAGAACTTTTGAAATTACATTTTCTCTTTGAGTAAGACTTTTTCTGATGAAAAATGTAAGACAAAAGATTTCCCAAGAGATTGCTCTAACCCCAGAGCTTCAGCCCCTGATATATATATTTTTTTACACTGATATATCTCATCAGTGAGACGCTGAATCATTCAGAGAGTCTAAACTTGTTTATACAAATGTGCTCCTGTTATTCGCCTTTTCAACCTTCTGCATTTTCTTGTTTATGGCATCTCTGGCAAATTAACTAGTTTTCCTCTTTCAACTGTGTTTTCTTTTATAAAAAGAACCTTTTCTAACTTTCTTCGACACATACTTTTGAAATCAGTCAACTATTTTACATAGCTAACAAATAGGTAAGGAATATTTGACAAATGGACCTTTGAATTATTGAAACACAGGAACACCTGTCAACCAATCAGAATCAAGGATTGTACAATGCCATTGTATAATATTATTAGACATCAATATGTAGTACTTTTTGGTACATGTATTATACTGTCAAATTACTAGTTAATTACTTATAATAAATAAATCAACAAAATCAATCAGTCAATCAATCAATCGATAAAATACTAGATTAAGACAAACTATATAACTAAACTGTTAAATTAGCAACCATGACAAAAAATATAAAGTACAAATATGGTAATCATTATCACTATTTATTCATCTCATAAGAATCACTTGTTCATCATTCAGAATATATGAAAATATATATGTATATATTGTCCCTCAGTGTTTTTTTTTTTGTTTTTTTTTTTTCTCATAACATTTTAATTCTGACCTTAAAATCATTTGGGTAACAAATTATTTTACTGTGGCATTATAGATTCACTGGTTTGGTGGTACTGTGGCTGATACTACTGTTGAAGTCCTCAGTACTCCTGTCTCTGAATGTTATTGGAGGTTCTTTTTTCTGTCATCCTGTACTGTGAAAATATTATTTTTCCCGTCTTTTACTTGTCACCTGTCTCTTTATCCTCTGCTCCGTCTTTCCATCGTTGTGTGTCTGTGTGTATGTTTGTGCTGGGGTAATGTATGGGATGACAGCGGGAGAGTATTTGCCTTGGGAGAGGGAGCTTCAGTCAGGTCTTTGGTTGGAGAGTCTCGCAAATGAAGAGGATACGGGTATATTTAAAGGTAGTGATGCCTGTGGATGCCTTTAAGCTAACACAATTTGGCTGTTTCTCCTGCTTTCCTCTTCTTTTTTTTTTTTTTTAATTAGCTCTTGATTTTTCTGGATTTTATAAGGCTATGGAGCTTTTACCATGAATTGTTTACTACTTTTTTCTGTTAAAATGTTATTTTGGGTTGAAATGGCATCCATTCACACCACTGAGGTGTTTTGAATGAGATTTTTCAGGGTGTTTTCACACATAGTGTGATTTGAAACTGTTTGAACAGATGAACAGTTTGAAACTGTGCTTCTGTCATTAATGTGAGAATCACTGTTAATACTAGAGGCATCTGTTTTAAAGGGTTAGTTCACCCAAAATGACATTTATCATTAAGTACTCACCCTCATGTCATTCCAAACCTGTAAGACCTTCGTTCATCTTCGGAACACAAATTAAGATATTTTTGATGAAATCCAAGAGCTTATCCTCAATAAATGCAACAATTACCACATTCATGGTCCAGAAACGTAGTAAAAACAATAGTCAACTTGGTTCAGTCTTAAAGTTATGAAGCGAGAGGCTGAGTAAATGAAAACAGAATTTTCATTTTTGGGTGAACTATCCCATAAACAGACACAGACAGCATTTGCCTCTGCCGCGTGTAATGCAAGAGGTGCAAAAAATATACGCAAGAATTTTCTGCAACAAGGTATGAGAATGCATTATAGGCCTACTATAATATGCTAATTATGTCATCATTAGCAGTTGACTAACTTGGCCTGATTGTGATCCATACATGAACCATTAACCAGACTGCAGTTTCAAACTGTGACTTTGTCACAGTTTCATGCTAACTAAATGAACTGAACACTGTCATCAAGTGTACTCAAATTCACACCAGAAGCTCAAGTGTGAAAGCACCCACGCAGTTGGTGCTTTTTAAAAAATTGCTGTCATTTGTGGAGGAGACATTTGTGCATGCTACATTTCAAAATTATGTACTAACTTTGCACTTTACAGTCTATTCTAAACTATAATGTTCTCCTCTCTTTTTTTTGTCTTTACCAATTCTTTCTGGCCATTAATTGCTGCTGAATCTCACTCTCTGCTCGCATTGCTGCCTATGGGGACTTTTTGTGACCTGGACCTTTTTACTTTTCAAACAAATTGGATTTTCTGTTCCTGACGGGCTAATGGACTCACCAATTAATCCTACAAAATGATCTTGTCACCTTAATGGCTACCCGTAATGCCATCATGCAGCTAGAAACCTGCACATCCAGCAAGCTATTCATCCAGTAGACCCTCTGGACATCCAGATGGACAAACACTGGACATCCAAACAGGCTGAAGGGGTGGTGGAGGGCCCCTCGCTCTCACCCTTAGGTTCTCAGCCCTCGCTTAACACCCAGCTCACACAGCCCACCTCTTCCACAGGTAACCCCATGTGGAGGAGTCATACCTGGGCCTTGTGGCTTTTTGGGGGTGGTAGATGGTCCTATTTACACCTGGTATTAAAATGCATCTCAAATGTTTTTCCTTGCGATTGGATTTAGTAAAAAAAACACTTTTTTTTTGTGTGTGTGTGCATGTTCAATTCCCTATGCCATCATCTAACTTACTTAGTTAATCTTTAATCTTTACTTATTAAATGTAATCTTTAGCTAATCTCAGAATAAATATTTTCATATTGTGCATTATTATGCTGTGATGCCCAAATTCACTTGTAGCATTTTATTATTATTATTATTATTATTTTAAAATTGGACATCAGACATAATTTTGATAGTGATGAACTCTAGATGAATATTACCAGGTGTTGTGGGATGTGTGTGTGTGATTTGCATGTGTGATCGCTTTTGTGAATGTGAATTTCTGTGGTCGGTTGGACAACTTCTGTCCTCTTCCTTTCCTCCACAACAGTGTTTTGCTTGCTTCTTATACTTTCTTCATTCTTGCTTTGATACTTTTTATATATCACTCACTGTTTGTTATTGTTGACATTACGTTGACCTTTCTCGGGTTGAGTTATTTGTTCTCTTATATTTTTTTTGTATGTCCTTTTTGTCTCATTTTATCATCATTGTGGATATTAGGGCATTGCTAACTAAGTACATGTCCCTTTTTTTCTGTTAATCTCTTTTCTTTATTCATGAATTAATTTATTTTTGTATGTTGTTGTGTGACTATGCATTTCATGTACCTGTTCCCATTCCCATTTTCCCATTTGGTTTAATTGTAGCCCCCTCCCACAAATCCGTGCGTCATGAGGCTGTCAGAGCCTGGTTGGACTCGATGTCTGAAGGTAGAAAAGAAAAACAAGTCCAGAAACTTATATTAGTGGTAACACAAACACACATCAGTGCATGGCAGGACAATTAAACACTTAACACCACTGCAATCATTGTTGAACACTGATTGCATGTTAAAACGTAACATGCAATTACAAGTCGACACTAATGCATGCTGGAGTCAAGAGACTGGTGTGATTTTTATCATTCAGCTTGACGCAAAGCAAAGAGTACTGACTAATGCATGCATCTGACATGTTTCCTTAAGCATTCTTCTGAAAATATGCAAGTACAGATTGTTAAAAGAATTTGTACACTCTAAATTTATTGTCCCAGGATGTCTGTGGTGCATCTGTGGAGGAGCTTGTTGTAACATAATTGTAAAGCTCTTTGTCTCCACAGCACAATGCCATGGAGAGGTCAAAGCCAAAAACAACTAAAAACATTTCTAGGTATTTTCATGGTTCAGAGAGCAGACATGCAAAAAACTCAAATATGACAACCTTGTACATATAACAGTCATGCAGAACAGAAATAGACGGGTTGAAAAGGGTTGCATACGATTCTGGAGCTTGTTTAAAAAAAAAAAAAAAAAAAAAACAGCTATGGTGCAAAGTTTTGCTTGTAATAAGCAGAACTTTTATCTAAATATTAACATTAATGATTATAATTTGCTGTGCTAACAGAAGTGGTGGTTTGTGGTAGAGGGTGTCTCCGCTAAGTCTTCATATTTATTTATGTTTGTAATGTTCAGTTTGGTGTCATTGCTTTTTATTCACACCTCTTTACTCACCCACATCCCAACCCTTCTCAACAGCTGCTGATTTTGAGCCCAATCCATTTGACTGTGTGTAAAACTTGCATACTTGCATGTGTTTAACTACTAATACCATTTGTTTATTTCTACATTTTGTCATGTGCACTTACTGTATGTTTAAGTTAAAGTTCCCTAAAGACCATCATTTGTTAGCTACATGATTGATCCTTTCTTTCTTTGCACACATATTTCATAATTTAGCCACAAAACTGTTTTGTACTGCTAACGCCTTCTGTACATGGAAGGTCTTCTAATATTCATAAGTATAGTTTAATAGTCTAGACTATTTTTTAGTCTTTTACTAATCTTTTAGACTTTTGCCCAATTTATTCATCATCTTATTCTTCTCCTGTGATCCCAGAGCCCTGTGAAGATGATGATGATGCAGAAGCGGGCAGTCCTGACTTTGAGCCGGGCACTGAAATAGATCAAGGTTTGTCAAATCCATGTGCCATTTTATGTTGTGATTTCATTACGCCTTTAGAAAGGTTACATTGTTACCAGTTTTAGAGCTTAATTGGCAATACCAGGCCTTGTGCCTTGAGGTAGTGAAATTACAAAGTACTTCTTAGAATTTAATTAACTGAAAACACCTTTCACTATTTTAGTAAATAAAATTAGCTTAATTAGCTTGACATTTTAAGGTTGTCTCCTACTGACAAACATGAGATGAAGTTACTTTGACTTTGCCGCTTACCTTTTTTGTATTTTATTTTAAATTATTTAAAATGGGGGAAAATATGATGGTAACAGGGTTGACAACTTAAAGTGTTTGGAATAATACATTGTCGACAGACATTTACACAGAATTTGCCTGCTTTTTAAAATTTATTTCCATATATTTTGAACAGGCTTTCACACTGTTTTAATTTCTAATGTCACAGATGACATTCCCTCAGATGCAGAGGCTGAAGCTCGTTCACATTGCATAGATGAAGTGGTGATGCTTCCAGTGGATAATGGCAAACCAGAGAGCCAGGGACATGTTTTCAACACTGGTAATTATAACCTAATCATAATCATATAATTTCATGCCTTTTCCATTTTTGTTTTAGACCAGTGATTGCAAATGTTCATGTCCTTGCATAACTTGCGTCTCTGAACACATTGTATCAATGTCTTGCTTCATAATTATTCAGACTTTGATGATTAAAATCTCAACACAAGGGGATTTTCGATGTCCATCAATATTTGAGCCAATTTTATTTTTCCTTGCAGAGAAAACATCTGCAAATCCAAGGGAATTGATTGTGGACGTTGTGCTGTCTCCAATCCAAAAACCTGCTTTACCCATTGAGGAGGTAATACAGTGTTGTGAGATCTAAATGTCTTGGGCTCACTTGTTTGCTCTATTTAAAGTGGCAACATAAGCCACCTCATACTATAAAATTCAGCCAATCATTTTTTTTCTTTTATACAGATGAAAGAAGTTTCTCCTGTAATACTAGTCAAATCTCCTGGTGCACGTTTCTTCCCTGATCCCTTTCTACCTGATAATGCCAAACTGGACATTCCCCCACCTCAGAGTCCTGATACTAAAAGACCTCATTCTCCTGTTGCTCAAATTGTTGCACTATCGCCCATCTGCTCCCAACCTGTTCCACAACCAGAGACGGTGTCTCCCAAATCACCTGTCCAGTCCCAGCCTTGTGCTTGTTCTCCAACAGGTAATCCTTTATCTCCAATATGTACCCAATCACAACCCTGCCATGAGCCACCCTCACCCCTCTCTTCAAGCTCCCCTGTAAGAACTCAGCCAGTCCCAGCAGTCACTTCCACTCCTTTGGCTAAACCTGCTTCTGAGAACCGAACCGATGAATCCGTGAATGATCCAGCACCCGAGGAAACCACAGTCAAGAAAACAGACCTCATTGAGGAGTTCTGGTTGAAGAGCGCAGAGATCAGAAAAAGTTTAGGACTCACGCCTCTGGATCGAAGCAGAACAACAGTGGATAAGAGCATTGTGAATGCTCCAACGCCTGAATCATCATCTCCCAGGTCTTATACCCCAGAGGACTTGTCTGAAGAGCAGAAGCCTACTATCACGGGCCGTTCTATCATACGCAGGATCAACATTACTTTGGAAGGTCAGGTTATATCTCCGGTGGAACCAAAGAGTAATGGTTCTGAGAAAAAGGACTTGAGCAGCAGTTCAGGGTTGGGTCTTAATGGAAGCGTGACTACCAGTCAGACAGCAACTAGTGACAGCTACAACAACTCTGATTCTACCATGCTCACACCTCCTTCCAGTCCCCCACCACCTCCACCTAATGAAGAGCCAGCTGCTCTCCAAAACAAAAGGCCTCAGGCTTCCTGGGACAACCTCCTTGAAGGCACTGAGGAACCCAAATCTGAGACTACGCCTCCTAAACCTAAGACTACAGTTAGTCCCCCTCAACTAAAACCAGTTATGGCTCCAGTGCCGACCCCTAGAACTAACCCACCTGTTGTGATGAGGGTAAAGGAACCGAATAAACCACGGCGCGAAGAAGTAAGGAAATCGTTTGTGGAGTGCGTAGACGAGATACCATTTGCTGACGACGTTGAAGACACGTACGATGATCGCACTCCAGACACAAGTGGTCTGGAAAAATTTTACACCCCGCCAACCAGCAAGATCAACCGGGACAAGCCTCCTTTCCACTTGGCACTGGCAATGGAAAACGGCAAGCCCAACATTACTGGAGGGGTTTCTCGGACAGGAAAGAGTCCCCAACAATTTTCTCCTGAAGCCAAGGAAATCGCCGAAGAGCGAATGAGGGCGCGGGAAAAGTCTGTGAAAAGCCAAGCTCTGAAAGAGGCCATGGCCAAGCAGCTTAGTAAGATGAAAGAATCAGAGGCTGCCAAGGGTGCTGTGGCAAAAGTAGCCTGGAATGTTCCAGAGACAACAGGAAAAAACAAAAAGCAACTAAACTCCCCCAAGGACTCTGCGGTGAAGGCCTTGGAGTCCAAAAAGCAGACAGACATACTCCCTGACCGTTTCTTAACTACACCAGCCAGTAAGACCATGGACAGTTCTGTCACATCTTCAGAGAGCTCCACAGGAGGCAAAAGCAAGAAACGCAGCTCACTGTTTTCTCCACGCAAGAACAAAAAGGAAAAGAAAGCCAAAAATGAAAGACTATCTGGCACAGAGGAAACGCCACCCAAGCACAAGTCCCTGTGGAAGGCTGTATTCTCTGGCTACAAGAAGGACAAAAAGAAGAAAGACGACAAGTCATGCCCAAGCACACCCTCAAGCTCTACAACTGTAGACTCAGGGAAGAAGAAAGAATCACCTCTGGATAGGTCCTCAGGTCAGCTGAATATTTTCATTCTGATTTTTTTCATCCCTTTGTCAAAATTCATTATTGGCTATCCTAGCTCTATTCTACAAGTATGAGACCTACATAGGCAGCTCCTTTCTAAGCCAGCATCCTAACTGCCATTGAAGCTCATAAGTGACCAATCTGGAATACTCAGCATGGTAAATTCACCTTGAAAGTGATTTCAGTGAAGTTCACTGTTAGCATGTTGCAAAGAAAAGATGATAACATTGTGGTACCTGTAATTAGCAGGAAAGTATATTGCACAAAATATTAGGTAAAATATACATTTTTTTTTTTTTTTTTTTTTTTATGTTGAACTATGGTTATCAATACAATTTGGTATTGATTGAATGACATGTTGCTTTATAATCAACATCTTGTCTTATCTACCAAGTAGGATTTTTTTTTTTTTTTTTTGTCTGCTTGCCATCTCCTAATTAGGACCCACAGTAGATAAATATTAAGTGTGCTTTTTAAAATAAAGAAAAGGAGGATGGTTAGTTTGCAACAACAGCGGGAAACTTGTATATTCGTACAGTGTGCACATGTCAAAAGATTAAATCCAATTTGAAGCTTGTGACATAAACTTGCATGAGACGGCTATCTTCAGATCCTCATGGGTTATGTTATAATCTTGCAGAATTTTGTTAAGTTTAACTTAAACATGTTTTCTCAGTCTCTTTCAAATGGTGATTTTTCTTATGCAAAGTTCTCTTTTAATTTACTGATGTAGATTTACGTCTGAGGAGAAATCTCAGCTTTTCTGAGGACTCTGATCTCTCCTGTGACGATGTTCTGGAAAGATCATCTCAGAAGTCCAAGGGTGATGTAAGTCCATATAATATTTAAAGAGCTTCTTTTTTTTCTCACATGAGTCAAATGTTTTCTTTCTGATGCTTCTCGAAGTTTAATAAAATCTTTTACTGTTCTCAGCGCCATGTGGACCTGTTTGACTTGGTGTCAGATTTGAAAAAAGAGACAATTAAAGATGAAAAATCCAAAGAGAAGGTTAAGGACAGGGCTATGGAAAAAGGAAGAGTTACAGAAAAGGGCAAGGAAAGGTCAAAAGAGAGGGAGAATGAACGAAGAGTCAAAGAAAAGAGGGTGAAAATGAAGGATATGGAACAGGAGAAAGGAAAAGAGGAAGAGGTATTTCAATGATGTATTGCACAACCGCTCGAAGCTACCAGGTTTCATACAGAACATCAATGCAACACTATGCCAAAAAAAAAGATATTTTTCAAAACTTATAATACAAATAGTATTGTTCAGCATTGTTTCATTCGAAACCTGTAAGAAATCGAGCATTCTTGTGCGTTTGTGTGAGGGTGAATAGAGAGAGAACAAAAAAGTTCTATCTTATAGAATAAAAAAGGCACTTTTAGGGTGCAGTGTTATAGTAGGCACATTTAGAGTGCAATGTTCATCTGTCTTTCTTAACTAGTCTAGTTGTGGATATGAAGCTGTGTTTTTTTTTTTTTTTTTTTTTTTTTTTTAGGATTTTTGTTTGTCCAAATTATTATTATCTTAAATGATTTTCATTTAGTGTTGTTGTTTTTTTTTAAAGAAAATTTGTTTTTGGTTTAATAGCCCTCTAGCAAGTTTTTTTTTTAGAGCAATCTTGTAGTCCAAAAGGTCCAAAATTAACTTTTTGCCATTGTAAACCTTTTCAGCCCTTTTTTACCATTTATTACTAGTTTTGTTCATTAAAGTGATGAATTTGTTACATACTGTCTGTTGCCACATGAGGTTGAGGAGAAAAAATTTGGTTGGCAGGTTAATTTTGGACCCTGAGTATAATTGTGTTGCACAAAACATGATCACATTAATTTGTACTTGTGCACTCATCCCAGTGTCTTTAAATGTTTAGTCTTGTGTTTGTGTGTTGTCGTAGAATCCTGATTTGATTTAATTGTACATTAACCCATCTAATCGCATAAATTTTGTTTTGTTTGTTTTCCTTTTTTCCAATTTATTTTTCTAAGTCTGTTTATGTACCTCATGCATTGGCGTTCAAGAGATCGTATGCCACAAAGGTAGTGTGTTCATCCATTCCCATTGGTCTATCTATGTTACGCATGTCGTATCACACCGTCATGCCTAACCCCTGTCTGTTATTGTTGGTCCAAAGATTGCTTTATTTTATTACTAACAATTTTACTACAGCATGGTGAAGGCTAAAGCGCCCCCTTTCTGCTGGAGGATGTAACTGCATCACATGACATTCTTAAAAGGCTTTCTGGCTGTTTACCTGCATACAGTTTTCTATTCTGTGTACCTCACAGTTTACGTACAACTCGTTTTTCTCATTTCATAGCTTGTACTAGACTTTCGTGAAACATCTCCAGAGTCAATTTTTTTTCTGTCTCTTTCTGCCTTACACTTGTTTTATTGGCTCTGTGCAATTGTGATGAAATGTACAGACAACAAGAGCTTATGACATTAGTCACTGTACTGTACTTAACTGCTATCTATCTATCTATCTATCTATCTATCTATCTATCTATCTATCTATCTATCTATCTATCTATCTATCTATCTATCTATCTATCTATCTATCTATCTATCTATCTATCTATCTATCTATCTATCTATCATTCCATCAATCGTTCCATCATTCCATATATTGTTCAAGTATTCCATCCATTGTTTAATCCATCGTTTCATCCTTCATTCCATCGCTCTATCTATCGTCCCATCACTCTATATATCATTCTATCTATCGTTCCATAGTTCTATCTATCGTTCTATCTAGTTTGCAAATGTAGAGTTTTTCAACTCTCTCATTTTATATTGTTTGTACTGTTTTGAGTCTTTTTTTTTTTTTTTTTTTTAAATCCAGAATTTGAAACCCTTTTTGCGCTGATTCCTTGTACATTATGTACTTAATATACTTATTTGGTTCACTGGATTTACCAAAAATAGGCATTATATATATATATATATATATATATATATATACAGTACAGTCCAAAAGTTTGGAACCACTAAGATTTTTAATGTTTTTAAAAGAAGTTTCGTCTGCTCACCAAGGCTACATTTATTTAATTAAAAATACAGTAAAAAACAGTAATATTGTGAAATATTATTACAATTTAAAATAACTGTTTTCTATTTGAATATATTTCACAAAGTAATTTATTCCTGTGATGGCAAAGCTGAATTTTCAGCATCATTACTCCAGTCTTCAGTGTCACATGATCTTTCAGAAATCATTCTAATATGCTGATCTGCTGCTCAAGAAACATTTAATGTGTACAATTGTACAAAATATTTGTGTACAATATTTTTTTTCAGGATTATTTGATGAATAGAAAGTTCAAAAGAACAATGTTTATCTGAAATCTAATCTTTTGTAACATTATAAATGTCTTTACAGCCACTTTTGATTGATTTAATGCATCCTTGCTGAATAAAAGTATTCATTTCTTTAATTTCTTTTCAAAAAAATAAAAATAAAAATTCTTACTGACCCCAAACTTTTGAACGGTAGTGTATAATGCTACAGAAGCTTTGTATTTCAGATAAATGCTGTTCTTTTGAACTTTCTATTCATCAAGGAATCCTGAAAAAAAGTACACAACTGTTTTCAACATTGAAAATAATCATAAATGTTTATTGAGCAGCAAATCAGCATATTAGAATGATTTCTGAAGGATCATGTGACACTGAAGACTGGAGTAACGATGCTGAAAATTCAGCTTTGCATCACAGGAATAAATTACTTTGTCAAATATATTTAAATAGTACACAGTTATTTTAAATTGTAATAATATTTCACAATATTACTGTTTTTTACTGTATTTTTAATTAAATAAATTTCTTTTAAAAAACTTCTTTTAAAAACATTAAAAATCTTAGTGGTTCCAAACTTTTGGACTGTACTGTATGTATGTATGTATGTATGTATATATATATATATATATATATATATATATATATATATATATATATATATATATATATATATATATATATATATATATATATATCATTAATTATTTTATTTGCAGCAAAAATATATATTTATATATGTACAGTACCATTACTGTGATTAAAAAGTTACTTGTACTGTGATATAAACTTTTGATTTTACTGCCAAAATCGCATTATAAAGGTGCTTTAGAATTGTAAGTCAGAAGTATTTCAGTATGTTGTAGTAGTGGACTAGCTTTGACATTAGGCTCTGCTTTAGACTCTGCTGTAGTCATATTTTACACAAACCCCTGCCGTAGACATCCATGAGACACCAGACAAGGATCCGCCTACAACTGACCGGGATACTGTTTACAGGAGTGCTGGTTCTGACTTTAATTTTCTATTGCAGAAGACGTACACGGAGGAGGAACTCAATGCCAAACTGACAAGAAGAGTACAAAAAGCTGCACGGAGGCAGGCCAAGCAAGAGGAGCTCAAGAGACTCCATAGAGCCCAGGTGGAAGCATACTAATGACTTTTTTGCATGAGTTTGTCAGAAAGTTGAATTTCAGCCATTATCATGCAGAATAATAGAGTGAACTCAACCAGAAGCTGCATTTTAATTCCTCAGATCATTCAGAGGCAACTGGAGCAGGTGGAAGAGAAACAGAGGCAGTTAGAGGAGAGAGGTGTCGCAGTGGAAAAGGCGCTGCGAGGGGAAGCAGGTATTTCTCTCTTTGTCTCACTTTTATGATTCGAGCGGTTCCTTAGATGCACTGCTTAAGAGTTAAAGCCTCGAAGCAGATCTTCATACCTCATGCTTTTCTATGTAGTTATACTTTGACCTTTAAGTCAAAGCGCTGTTTGCTGTTGTTTCTAGCTTCAAGCTTCAAACTACAGCGCAGACTTAAAAGTAAAATGATGTTTATGCATCCTTTGCCTTATGATTAAAAGCTGTTATGATAACTTGGGTTAATATTCTAATGCGCTTTTTTTTTTCATTTACACAAATCTTGCTAGAAGCTTGTATCTCATTACTAAATGTTATTATAACATTTTTGTAGTGAATATCCCCCCCTCAGCTTTCAATTATTTATTCACCAAGATTACTTTTTAAGCTCTCTGGCTGAAAGCTTTTTTTTTTTTTTCTTCTTCTTTTTTTTTTTTTTTTTTTTTGGGACACCTTTTTACATTAAAAAAAAAAATAATAATAATAATAAAAAAAATAATAAATAAATCTATTACAAATGGAAATCTGCCCCAGCAGTCTCTTTTAAAATATATATATAAAAAAAAAAAAAACTTATTCTTTTGAAAAGTTTTAAATTAAATTACTTATCAAGTAGGTATTGCAGAATTAATGGTTTGTCAGTCCCATGATCATTATTTTTTTGTGTTTTCTGCATTGAATTGCACATGACAAGGGGCTATCTATAACTATCCATTCAACAAGTGCTACAGTAACAGCTACAATAATTTCTAGACTATTTTTATTTTTATTATTGGATACATAATTGGATAATTGTTTCCTATTGCAAAATGTTAACAAATTGAAGTAGCTGTAACAATTTAATAAAATATATGAAGCTGATCTCACAGTAAGGTAGTTATAGGCAGTAGAACAAAATTTATGATTTTACCAATATTGTTTCTTCTGTCTCCTGCCCCTCTCCCCTCCATCCCATGTTTTATATCTAGTGTTTCTTAATCTCTTTTTATCCTTTACTCTCTCTAAGGGTTGTATAAAGGTTCTAGTGTTAGTCCAAAACAGCGTAAGAGACGCTCAGGTATCCATGGTGATAACTCTAGTAGGTGTTGTAGTCGTCCCAGCGTATCGTGCCATCCTCATGCCGAGCATTGTCTCTCCTGGTCTCTCCTCGTGTGTCACAACTGCATGCCCCGTCAGTCCGATCACGCCAAACATAGATTTGTGTGCCGCCTCACTGGATGTGGTCCACTGTAACAGGATGTAACATTTGATTATAGGCTATTTCTTTTGAATCTGTATTGTTGCATTTTGTCAATTTTAAAACGCCTTTACTCGCAAGTTGTCTGTTAAATGCTCTATATTCATGTTTTGTTGTTCAGCATAACATATGTTCACAAGCTGTACAGATTATCTGCAGTATAAAGGGTTAAATGCTTGACATACATTAAATAACCAGTTTTTCTCCTTCATATATAGATGACTCAGTTACACTTCATTTTGATGGTCCACTTTAGACATTCTATTAACTATAAATAACTTTGCAACTGCATGTCAATTAACTCTTATTAGAGTATTAGTAGACTGTTAGGTTAGGGTTAGATGTTGTGTTCAGCAGTGCTTCCCACAGGTTTGAAATATACTTGCGGTGGTAGCCCGCATTACCCACGGCACAAAAATGGTCTACTACATGTGACAAACAAATAATGTGTGATTTTTTTTTTTTTTAACAGTATTTTTATTTATTGAAATTAATTTTAATTACATAGCATACTATTACATTTAATTACATACTAATATTATGCATTATTATGCATTGTAAATTATGCAAAATTACAGCATTTAAATGGTTCACCTTTTCCTATGTTCTCCTTGCTATCATATAGTGTCTCTCTCAGTGAATGGGACACAGATTTTACTAGTAAAATTTATAAAATGAATAATGTGTCAAATAATGTTCTTAGTCTTTTCTTCCTGTGGGGGAGACTACAATAATTTACTATGAATTAAATGGAAATCAAATTAAATACAATTTATTGTGTAACCAAAATATCAATAATGGCCAAAAGAAAAAGAAAAAAACTTAGCGTGTGACTTTTAATTATAAACAAGCCTGAAATACAAAGGTACTCTTATTTTGAAATGTCTGTACTATTGCAGGCTGATCCTTCAGATTCTTACAATCGTCTAAAACATTTAATATATAAAGGCCATTAAGTAGACATTGTAATAATTCATCAACTTGAGTTCATTAACAATCGCTTGGCATAAATCTGCGCTTTTCATTGATTGAGATTGAGAATCACTTTGAAGCAGACTGAAGCGCTGTTGCGCGAGCTTGTAGAACGCGCAACAGTGCCGCCTAGTGACTTTGCAAAATGCAGCGCCTGTGGGAATGTTAGCGGGAGTAAACAGTTCTGACGCACACGTAACGAGCAGGTATGAAACGACTAGTTTATCGATCGCGGATGGTTTCATTATCTTGCGCGGATATAAAAGTATAAGAGGATAAAAATAATAAAAGCAAAAATGTGTCTCCAAATATACTTGGGCGGCCGTTTATTATACGTGGGCAGCCCGCCCAAGTAAAGTCTATGTGTGGGAAGCACTGGGTTCAGGTTAGCAGAATAAGTTTACATGTATTTGCAAAGTTATTTATAATTAGTAGAATATCTAAAGTGGACCATCAAAATAAAGTGTTAATGATGAATCTGACAGGATTTAAAAAAAAAAAAAAAAGCTGTTTTAGATGCGAAAACATACTCGCACTCCAGAGTCCGTGCTGCCCTTGTGGCGGAACGCAGCAGTGCAACAAATCTATGTGCCCATCTACCATTACGGGACATGCAATATAAATGCAATTAACTACATTTGTTTACATGCCAAATAACAAGTTGTGATAAATGTATATTCGGCATATCTTACTGCGTGAGTGTGTGTGTTTGTGTGCAGTATATGCATGACTTGAAGCTACTGGCTGTGCCTGTGTGTGCAGTAACATGTTTCTAATATATCCTTATTGTAGACTATTGGGGAGAGTCTAATTACAGTGAGATCCTGGATTTGCATCTGGGCGGTATGTATTTCAAATCTGTTGCTTGAAATGGACTAACAACTAACGCCCTCTCTTTTCCCCCTGTACTTATTAAAGCCTTTCTTCCCTTATTTACCCCTTCTGCCTAAATTCTCTCACATTTGCCCCTCAATATCTAATGTTAATTATATATAGTTTATATATTTTATAAAATTTCTTTGTATGTAATATAATTGTGTAATATATGTAATGATTTTTAATGATAGTTTCATTTTTAAAAACTTTTTTTATTCAAATATATTAATAAATTGTATAAATATAAACATTTTATATATATAAAAAATATATATATATTTGTGTATTATTCATATCTGAACCAAAAAAAAAAAAATCTCAAATTTCCTAACACAATTTTTTTGCCGCATTATTGCTTGCAAATGGCCCTGGCGTTAAATTTGCTTTCAGTTTTGATCTTAGTTTGCAAACTAAAAATATTCCATTAATATGTAGCAGAACAAATTCAAAATGCTTAAGCAAACAGATGTAGCTTGAAATCCTGGTTAAGCCCCTCCCCTCTAGCCTTTTGTAGAGCCAATGCCTGTCTGCTTTACTCGGCAGCATTTTAGCTTTCATATTTTCCTCCCATACCTGCTCAGTTGCATAAGGGGCCCCGGACCCCGAGAGATCCCAGTGTTTGTGCCTCATTGTGATTGATTCCATCATGTGTGGTACGTCTTCACTGTATTCCCAAACCTTACATCTCACACTGTGGAACTATTGAGTGCTTGTTTGAATGAGTGTATTGTCTTGCGTTTCGTTGATCATACTGTGAAGTTACAGGCAAGCCATGCCGAAATCACACACGCAGGCAGGAGATAGCGTGGTGATGGTGAATAAATTACCTATTGTTTTCAAAGGACATTGAGGCATTGTTTAAATCATCTTATGAATCTTTTTCAATGCGACAAGATGTTTCTTAAACATAACATGCCAAAAAGTTCTTGGAAGGTAACAAGGGTTATTTTAGGTATTAGGTTATGGGTCTTTACATACTGTATGCTAAGTGTATTTATCAACAATCATTTAATTATGAAACTAAGGTAAGTACAACATATTCACATTTTATAAATGTTCTGTTAAACTGGCTCAAGATGATGGAAAAAGCATTTGAAACCCAAAAATGAGTTAAACTTGCTAAAGTTCATAAGATTTCTGTTTTGGCATTGTAATGCTGCAACCCCATAATTGCTGCTTGTGGCTACATTTTCTTTTGTTTTATTAAAATTTGCACAGAGATTAAGTGCTTAACATGTGAGCTGTGCACTTGGATTGACTGTCCTGTAGAAGTGAGTTTTTCTCATCACAATCGAGTTGGTGGCAGACCTGCTAACAGTTGGTGGATTTCTTGTAATCCTAGTTGAAAAACACTTTGCATAATTACTGTCAGCGTTCTGAGGCCTAAGGCATCTCTTGGCTGGAAAACGTGGTTGTCATGTCCAAAACAATATAACCAATTAAAAAAACTTCAGAAAGCTGTTTTGGATTTCTGTGTAACTTTGCATATGTGTGCGTTTGTTTATGTCCTGGTTCCCGTGGGTCGTTTTCATGCATGTCTGCATAAGAATGTGAGCTTGTTGCTTTTTCATGGATAATTAGTTCCCCAATTCTTCCAATAAACTGCAGAGGATGAGCCAGCGATATGAGATGAGTAGTGCTCATTGCATGTTAGATTGAAACAAATCCTTTCAATGAAAAAAAAAAAAAAAAAAACCTTTAATGTCTATTTATTTACACAAAGTGTTGAAGAGGTTGGAATATGGGTCAATAGCAGTGTTTCCATCCACTTATTTTTATGCGCATTTTGTTATTTCGCATCAAAAACTGCTGGATGGAAATGCAAAAACGTGCATAAATTCTAAAAATGTGCATACAAAACTTATGTGCTCATTTGAGTCGGATAAAAAAAAAATTATCCGATAAGAAAACATGCACATAAACTATTGATGGATACACATTTTGAGTCTGTTGTCAAAGTAATTTGCTATTATTACATTCCAGAACGGTCTTTCCGTCGTTACATGACTGCACGACCATTCCCAATGCTTTCGGGACAGCGGTCTTACATGACTGCATTCCCAAACAGCAGGCATCTTCCTCTGAAATGCGTTTATTGCGTTTTGTCTAAGCGTTCTGAGATGCAAGTAATTTATTACGAAAATTATTATATACAGTGGTTTCTCCTACTTTTCTTAGTGATATTTAGTGCAAGTTATCACGAACTGACGATTTTGTTCTCTTCGACACACTGGATGGAAACGCTGCTTTATTCACAATTGTTTTATGCGATATTCCCATTTTGCGCATAAGTTAAATTCACAACTTTGGATGGAAACATAGTTGCCTATTCTACATAATTAGCTAAGGGAAAAAAAAAATATCTCCTCAGCCTTCACATAAGACAAGGTTGTATTAGTGCTGATTAGTTTTAACCGCTTCTGAATGCAGACAAGGACGCAGGCTTTCAAGGATTGCGCTGAGAAATTCCTCTGTGATAGTCCCTTGTTGTGAACTACCTGACATCTCATCCAATTGTTTCAGCATTTAAAAAAAAAAAAACATTCTGTCAGCCCAGCATAACAGAGCACAAAGAATTGTACAAGGATCTGCCTTTTAATTTGCTTCCATGCATCATTGATGAAATCCTTTACTCTGGTGCCAATCATTCTTCTCAAGTTCATTTGATGCTTTTTTATCTAAGATCTCTTTTCTCCTCTTGTGGCTAAATTGACACCTGCTGTATAGATTGCTGATTTCCACATCAGACGTAGTGTGAGGATTGAGAAATATATTTTGCACCCGGACAGAATGGGAACATTATTATAATTATTATATATTCCACCTTAGGTCTTAAAATCCAAATTTTTTTGTATGGATAGACCCCACTTTCCGGAGACCAACAGCTGCAATACTGTACTTCTTTGATGTAGCCTGTGCAGACATTAGGTTTACTCTTGAGTCGCCACTTATTTGCCCTCAGTAGTGCACAAAAGGAAAAGTTCAAAGAATAGCGCGATGCAGTATTTCACCTCTCTTTCTCAGTTCATTCATGTTTGCTCTCTGTCCCATGTCATTTCCTCCCACTATGTCGCATCACACTGCTGCTTTTAGTTTCTCCCCAGAGTTCTTTCTCTTTTTGATTTCGCTCCTCACTTTTTTCTCTTCCACATCTCTTTCTTTCTCTCCTCTTTCTCGATTTCAATCTTCTGGTCACCTCCACCTCTCTCTCTCTCTCTCTTTCTCTCTCTCTCTCTCTCTCTCTCTCTCTCTCATTCCTTTCCTGTGTTGTGGAAGTTGAGCCCTATGTCGGGACCCCTCGCCGAAGAGCCCTGTACCTCTGCCCCTGCTGTGCCCCTAAAGGTAACGTAAACCCAGTCATGTTTGCCGCCGGCCAGCTGTGTTTTCATAACAACATGGCCAGCGGCGTTACTTTGACAACCCACTGGACCTGTGGAGTATTGCTTTTGCCCTTCAACTACAAAGTCTACTCCTCTCCTCTGCCCATGTGTGTCCAGGCTTAGTGGATTTCCCCCAGCAGATTGCGTCAATGCTTCTGATGTACAAATTTGTAACAGTAGTGGGGCTGGATGATATTTTTCAGCCTTTTACCAAATAGCCATAGTTGCCAAGTAGATTCAAAATATTTTAAGCATTTAAAATATATAATATTTAAAAGTATTGCTCAAGTATTTAAAGGGTGCTATTGGCTCATTGAAGGTAAACGTCATATTATGAGTCTATGCATTACTTTACAGAGAGGCAATTTGAAAGAACTAAATTCAGGTGAATGAATCAAACTTGCCCACACTATTTGCATTTTTGTTAGAGGTTTAGATGCTATTAATTCTATATAAAAAAAAAAAAAAAATTGAATATGTGGTAAATGTTTGTTATATCGCCCAGCCCTCAGCATTAGCAACAGTTAAAGCCACATTTTATTTCCTTTATTATTCAAGATTCTACTTTTGTTTTATATACGCCTTACTTTGGAGATTCTAAAGAAGATGAGCATAACATGAAATATGTTTTTAATTAGTACATTAGAGCCGACCTGATACGATGACAGATCGTGTGTATTTTGGGGGAAACTGCTCTGCTGTCTATAAGTGTGAATTTAAATAACAGCATGGTTTTCATTTGCTCTTGCCGAGTTCTAAAACTGTCAAAGTTACATGTGTCCCAACCTCACAGCTCCTTTACAGAGCTGTATCATGGTAATCCATAGACTATATTCACTGTGTGTTCATGTGTTTCCATAACACTGATGATTTGCTGTGAAGGATAGCATGTATAAGGGGGAACACAACAGGAAAGTGAGGTCTCCAAACTTAGTCGTTTTTTTTTGACGTCTTTGTCATACCATTACATTCAAATTTAAAGTCAACATGAAATCACAATTTCTCTTTGTATTTATTTACTTTTTTTTATCACAGACTCCTGGTCTAATTGTGAACATTATTCCAACGAAAAAGGTTTGCCTTGCAGGGTTCCCATGAGGCAGTAAAAAGTCTTAAAAGTCTGAAATTAGAATCTCCTAATTTTAAGGCCATTAAAAAGTCTTAAATATTTGCATTTTATTCTGCTAGGCTTTAAAATTTAAGGTGATATGATCGAAAAATAGTAGTACGTCACAGTGCGCACTTCACCAGAGGTAAGTCAGGGAGGGTCACTTGGAGAGAAGAGAGCAGGCAAATTCAAGCAAAATGAGAGAGTGCAAATAGCTTGAAGGTGACCTGTTTCAGACATGGTTGGCTACAACTAATGACAGCAATGAAGCCAAGCAATTTGTCACAAGACAAATTTTTAGAATACTTTTCAATCAGTCGGTTAAAATTTACAACATTGCATGTGCGCTGCCTTAAAGAGGCATCCACGCTCTGATGTAAACTACCCCAACATGGATGAGAAGCATAAATAAGCGAAAGAGACGCACTGAATGAAAATGCACATTCACTCTCTGACAGTAGATGGCGCTTAAAGAACATCAAAAATGCAGCCATAATCTCTTACACAAAGCAGGCTGTGCTACTTTCTATTTCTGAACAATTTAAATGTTTCAAACAGCCATTCAGTCATTTGACATGTCATTTGATCAGTCATATTACATCCAGTTATGCATGTTATATTTTAACTTTTACTATGCACTGTTAGATGTTTTAAGATGATGTTTGTTACATGTTGTCATTTGTTTAATTTTTTTTTTAGAATGGAGTACTGAGTTGAGTACTGTTTACATATTACATATAATACAAATACTTAGAATACAATGTATTTTGAGAATGGGTAAGTTTGTTCAGTATTACAGTATTAATTTTAATATCTTCAGGTCTAAAAAAGGTCTTAAAAAGTCTTAAAATTTGATTTTAAGAAATGTGTAGCAGCCCTGCCTTTGTAGTCTTTGATCAAAATGTATTAACTTGCTCTTTCTTTTTTGGATATCATGATCAAGGCCACTGTTTGGGATAATAATGTTGGTTTTTGGCTATGTTTGGATAGTAATTATTTAATGCAAAAAAAGTGACAGTTAATGCTTTAATAAAAACTTGATTTTATTAGTGTTAATTTTATCGCTGGTTAACGTAGTAGTAATAATAACGTAATAATAGTAATAATAATAATAAATATATTTTATATTTAATTTATTCTATGTCCTTAATTAAAATTATATGATTTATACTTAATGAATTTGCGATTCAGTTTTGTCAGTAAATATTCTGTTTCTACTTGGAATGGAAAATATCACAATATAAAATTACAATGGTTGCTAATGAGATTTCATGTTGACTTTAAATACAGAGTAGCACAAAACACAAATGTTCGGCAACATTGTGTTGTTTCTGTTGGTTTGTAATCTGGTGTGTGTCTTCTCTGCCTGTGTATAACAGTGCCCTTTTGGCACAACGTTAGCGTGGTTGTTCTACGACTGTTCTAACTGTGGTTCTTCTTTCTCTGTTCCTCTTGGGAAAGCATGGGGCTGAGTGTGGGGGAGGCCACTCACAGTGCGTCCCACTGGATAAGTTTAGCCTCCCTGTCCTCTGTTGTCTCTGTCTCTTACTGTTTTTGTGTCTGAGGACCTCTATTTTGCCTCTGTGTGTTTAAAACAGTCAAGGCCAGCAACCGCGAGCACAGCCATTCGATTTATGTGTGTACTGTCTTTTTTCCTTTTGTGTTGCAAGAGCCGCCTCTCTGTCAGCTAAGTACGTCATGCTGCATCCAGGTTTGCCATGCGATGGCTCATCTCAGCGCTTGGCTTCACTTGTGTGTTAATGTATGTGTGTGTAGGGATGGGAGACGGGATTTTCATAGACATCTGAGACTGTACTAGCATGGGCTGACATGCACAGTTGTTCCCATATTCAGTCAGTGACAGTATTCTGCATTGATCATGGACTTCAGTGCATGCCATGAGGCTTTTTATTTATTTATTTATTTTTACCTCATGTAGTACATAAGAGGAATGTCTAACTGCAGTGCAGGTTAAGAATATTGAGTCATGAGCCTGACCCAGAGTAATTTTTAAAGTAATGTTCCATGTTTAATACAAGCTTAATTGATGCAGATTACCACAGAAAATGATTTTGACAATTTTTTCCATAACATGAAAAAATTGTGGTTATGGTAAGGCACTTACAATGGAAGTCAATTTGATAATGAAATTAACATTGAAATGTACACTTGTGGAGAATATATATACAGTATAATATATGATGCATAGAAAAAAAGGGATTCTTTGAGTAGTTGTAAATATGCAAATAACATTTATTTAAAAATTAAAAGTGTCTTTATGGTCAATTTTGATCATTTTAATGTGTCCTTGCTAAATAAAAGTATTAATTTCTTCCCCCCCCCAAAAAAATCCTTAGCAACTCGATATATAATAATTAGCAAAATTCTTTGACAAAGATACTGTACATGCCTTGCTTTTACAGTCAGATAATGTAAAAATTGAAAGAGGAGTCAAAATTATTTTTGTGGTAATCAACACTTTTTCACCAATGCTGTCAGTATAGCTTAACTTTTATTAAAACTGGAACATTTCTTTATGATATGCCATATTTATTGCCATGATATTGGGCTAAAATGGTGTAAAATTGGGTAACTTGCATAATTTTTTGGAGGAAACCTCCTTGGAGCAAGCTACGGACCCACAAAGGTAAAGTTTAGATTAATTTAGATGTTCACTCTTTTTGACATATACCTGTGACATTGCCTTCTACGGTATTATTAGCTTTCACACTTTAAAAAGATAGTCCTGAAAAAAAAAAAAAAAGGTTTTAAAGTTTGAAGCAATATCCACTGCCTTGAAAAAGACCAAATGCCTCAGAAGTCCAGTCTGATCAGCATTGATATGACATGCTGTCCAATCAGAAGTCGCACCTCCACGCCATCCTCTGTGAACCCGGCAGGCTCGACCTCATCACGGTCTTCCACATTCCCACCCTACTCTTGCCCTGACAAAGACATCCTGGCTTGGCTGTCATCGCATTTGCTGTGTGGGTGTCTGTGTCAGGTCTGTGTGTCAGTGGATGGTTAACTGCCAGGTTCCTCATGCTTTTCCAATGTGCTTCTTGCAGGAATGGGTAAAAAGGACGATCCAAAGCTGATGCAGGAATGGTTTAAACTGGTCCAGGAGAAGAATGCCTTGGTGCGCTATGAATCGGAGCTGATGATATTGTGAGTAGACACTCAGGTTAAGCTTCAGTCCCATTGTTTATTCTTCATGTGAACCTCTGTAGATGGCACCCGTTAAAGGTGACCTATTATGCCCCTTTTTACATGATATACCATGTTTTAACTGCCTATTTTTGGGTGGGAGAAAAAATGCGCTGATTTGGTGTGTGTACCTTTAAATGCAAATGAACTTGTGCTCCCCACCCTCAAGCTCACAATTCCAATACACAAATAATACAGGAAAAGCTCACACAGCAAATATAACTCTCAAAATCGATCATTACAAACTGTTCGTGATGCAGCATATCAGATTAATAGGTATGTATTTTGTGGATGTTTGCTAACATTCGATTCTGAATTAGTTTAATAGCGTGCCGCACGGCTAATGTGGCTAAAGCTACACACTGTTGGAAAGACTCAACACGTTTATGAATTATACAGACTGCAAGTGTTTTCGGGTTAACAATGAAAATAACGACATGGCTCTGGTCTCTGTGAATAAAGTAAGAAACAATGGTAACTTAAGCCACATTTAACAGTACATTAACAACATGCTAACGAAACATTCAGAAAGACAATTTGCAAACATCACGAAATATATATGAAATTAGATCATGAACAGTTGGTGTTGATCTATCTTTGAGAATTAACTTATGTGCAAATCCTGTGTTTTACTGATCCTCATGTGCAAAGCTGTCTGGTGTAAAATGACTTGTACATACTGGTATATGATTTTATTTGGACACATTCCCTTCATAAATAAAATTACACCACTCCGTCCTTAGTGGCTCAGATGGCAGGAGTTTATGGAGACTTGTATGTTTACCGTTAACAGATCAGTGATAATGTTTACATAGCAGAGACATATCACAAGCTCAGGGACGGTCGTTTTTTGAGTGCTGCTGTCCTACAGTTTTGCTCCAACCCAACTCACCTTCCTTTATGTAGCTTTAGTAATCCTGAAGACATTCAAGTGTGTTGATCAGGGTTGTAGCAAAACTCTGCAGGATAGCTGCAGTCCAGAATCAGTGTTACTGGTGCGCCACTGTCGCTTCCGAAAACAAAATGGGGGGCAGTGGGCGAAACATATAGATTAAGGGGCAGTAATATTATAAGATCCCCTTCCTACATCACAAGGGTGAGTGAAATCTGAACGGCTCGTTTTTTCACATGCTTTGCTTACCAAAACAAAGTTACTGGGTTGTCCTTTTTTCACATTTTCTGGGTTGGTAGATGCACCGGGGACCCGATTATAGCACTTAAAAACGGAAGAAGTCAGATTTTCATGATAAGCCCCCTTCAAGTGGAGTCCAGCCACATCAAGAATGTTTTTGAGCCATATAAAATAAGAAGTTGAAAGAACTCACATTCTTATGTTTCTCAGTGTCTAGAAGGCGTATATATGGAGACTCATTTTTCATTGCGCTATTCTCCAAAACAACAGCTAAACTGTCTGATCCTGCAATCAAATTTTTTAGGGTTAGGGTGTTTTGACTTTTACATTAGCAATCATTTCATGAAAATTTATTTTTTAACTATATAAATATATTAGAGCTTATGTTATATTAAAGGGTTAGTTCACCCAAAAATGAAAATTATGTCATTAATGACTCACCCTCATGTCGTTCCAAACCCGTAAGACCTCCGTTCATCTTCGGAACACAATTTAAGATATTTTAGATTTAGTTCGAGAGCTTTCAGTCCCTCCATTGAAAATGTATGTACGGTGTACTGTCCATGTCCAGAAAGGTAATTAAAACATCATCAAAGTAGTCCATGTGACATCAGTGGGTTAGTTAGAAGTTTTGAAGCATCTAAAATACATTTTGGTCCAAAAATAACAAAAACTATGACTTTATTCAGCATTGTCTTCTCTTCCGGGTCTGTTGTATATCCGCTTTCACTCCACAGTGATGCTGCTTCTTCTTCTTTCCTGTTTTACGGCGGTTGGCATCCAGCTTATTGGTGCATTACCGCCCCCTTCTGCTCCGGACAGTGATGCTGATGACGTGTTATCTAGTGCGCCTGAGCTTCGTTTACAGTCTGAGGGAGACGCATGCTGTATTCAAGCTATTCTACATTGTTTGTATTTTGGTATTGCTATATTTTTTAAAATGAAAAAGCGTAGGTGTGCATGTCGCGGATGTCCTAATCTGTCCGGAGCAGAAGAGGGTGGTTTGATGATGTTTTTATTACCTTTCTGGACATGGACAGTATACCGTACACATTTTCAATGGAGGGACAGAAAGCTCTCGGACTAAATCTAAAATATCCTAAACTGTGTTCCGAAGATGAACGGAGGTCTTACGGGTTTGGAACGACATGAGGGTGAGTCATTAATGACGTAATTTTCATTTTTGGGTGAACTAACCCTTTAAAATAATACAAAATATAAAAGTAAAAACTTGCATGTTAATGTATGTAAATCTTATTCATTTTAAAATATAAAATGAGCATACTCCAGTGTATTGTCTGGAGTCTGAATGTTTTTATTCATTGTACAAAAGGAATAAATACCTTGGGCCCTATAATACACCCGGCGCAATGCGACGCAAGGCGCAGCGCAAGTGTGTTTGCTGGTTTGCGTCCGGCACCGTTTGCGTTTTCCCGTTCAGCGCCACGTCCTTAAATTAGTAAATGCATTTGCGCCAGTTAGTGCGCCCATGGGCGTGCTGGTCTAAAAAAGAGGTGTGTTCAGGCACATTGCCGGCGCATTGCTATTTTAAGGAGCTGAAAATAGACTGCGCCATAGACCAACTCAAACCTAGTCTAAAGTCAATGGCGCAATATTTTTTTGTTAGAGCGCGTTGGTAGAAACTGCGCCTCTGGGCACGTCCACAGTGCGCATTGACTTTGCTTATTACACACAGGGATGCGCATCACACAAACATGCCAAATATTAAAAACAAAAGAATTACAGTGTAAAAGAATATTATTGTGTAGGCTACATAAATATAAAAATGTAATGATGAATAGTAGGGGTGTGACGAGACCAGTATCTCATGAGACGAGACGAGACTCGAGATTGAGTTCACGAGACGAGACAAGATGGCAAAATACATGACTAGAAAAAATATTCTGCAGGTGTATTTGAAATGTTTTAACTAATCATTTTGTAATGAATGTCATTTCAGTTCTACTTTCTGAGACTGAATTATCATATGCAGTAAAAGACAACAATACTCAAGTAATGTAAAAGGTTTTGCCACTAACTCAACTGACTGACTTCCCTCCTGTATGATTTCAGTCTCTTCAGATCTTACTGTACATGAATTATGAGCTTCTACAGCTTTTGACCTCCTAACTGAACTTCTGCCCGTGCCACGAGATCTCGTCACACCCCTAATGAATAGTCATTGCGTGTATTAGAATTAGGCTACCTATTTTCAATTCAGCCTATTACTACTTATAATGATGAATGAAATTGGCTAATTAATTGAACAATCGTGCCAATACACACACATATATATTAACTGACTTTAACTTCGCGCACGAGCAGATCGGTTTCTTCGCTTGAAAAGCGTTCAGCTTTTCCGCCAACAAATTCCGCCATGTAAATAGCAATCCGCCATGGCGTGAGCGCATCTCGCTCTTAAAGGGAATGGGAGATGACACTCTGATTGGTTTATTGAACGTTACGCCCATTACTCATTAAGAGAATAGGGACAACCCATTTCAAAAATGCGCCCCGGCGCACGGACCGTTTTTCCGTCGTTAAAATAGCAAAAGTGAATTTGGACACGCCCTGAGTGCACCTGCGCCATGCGCTTTACACTTTGCGTTTAGATCGTTAAAATAGGGCCCCTTGTCTTTCCAAACAAGAACAACTGATGGTCTCTAACAGGCAGATTTGCTGTAGGCAACGGCATGGTGCTGAAAGATTTTGCATGATGCATTTATCAAATTCTGTTTTGTCCTATTTACATTTGTGTGAATACAGGATGCAATTACATAGTGAGTGTGCCTCAGATGCAATCAACTGTGCATCTGTGTTTGTAAAGATGAGCACCAAATGGCCCATACATTCAGGCAAAAGAACAGTTTCATCAACAAAACCCAAATTACAAAGGCAGTTTTATCAAGAAAAAAGGTTTGTTGGCTCTCCGTGAGAAGAGAGTCTTAATAGTCTTGAATTTTTAGGCTGTATCTCATTTGTCATCAGCTCCAAGTTCAGTCGGTCAGTATTGTATATGTAATTCTGCATGCTTTTTTTCCTCTACTATTTCTACATTTAGGAAATCTAATGGTATAGAATTTTAGAATTGGCAATTTAGCAACCATAATATGAATATAATTACTGGACCGTATTTTAATAACAGTACAAGAAGTTTAATAACAAACCACTCATCATCCAGATAAAAGAAGGTTTTAACATTCGCATCAGTTCTTCTTAAAGTGCTCTGCTTAAAGGCCCATCTGCTCATCCACCACCTTGTGTTTGTGGACATATTGGTGCTTTAATAGCAGATGGTTTCTTGATGTTCATGTGGGGCATCCAATATCTTTTGAACATCAAAGTACCTAAACAATCTCTATAGTTTAACAGTCATTTGTCCTCTTCTCCCATTTAATGTTACTTCATCCTTTCTCTCTGCAGTGCTCGTGAGCTGGAGTTGGAGGACAGACAGAGTCGACTGCAACAGGAACTAAGAGAACGCATGGCAATAGATGGTACTTAGCTCTACAGTATAGGCCTGATCATATTGTAACACCAACAAAATTATATGCATTACAGCCCTGCATCTTGAAGAAATATTTCTGATGATTTGCAAAAAAGGCCTAATATGACCTAATTTGACAATGCTGAGTTCAAAAATATCGATAGTCAGCAAAGTCAATTTTAAGAAAAATCGAGTTTGTTTTCGGAAGGTTCCAAACCAAAATCATCTAGCAACCATACCATAAAATCCCTGTTAATTACACCAAATTTGGCAACAAATTTGTATTGGTTTGTAGCATTGATCAGCGGTTTGCAGAAGCAGCAATGGCATCGAGCGATTTTTGCAGGTTGTGCAAAAAAAAAAAAAAAAAAAAAACATGAAAGTGAGTGGTACACCCACTCGAGCGATTTGTTTGCCAAACTAAAGAAGTCATTCAGCATCGTCGAGAGGTTAAAAGGAATTGCCGTCGCTTCTCTATCGTCATCGTGTTATACCCGCCAATAGTGAGCAAGGTGGATAAGCCAGTCTGTGATTGGTTCCCGCAAAAGTGTAACAGACGCAGTAGAAATGAATGTACTGGTTTCCAGACTGAGTTGCCGGGCGAAATCAAATCGCCGGCAGATCAGGCTGGGTTTACCCAGTCTAGCAAAGGAGTGGAAAAATGTTCAAATACTCCATTTAATTTCAAAGTACTTTACATAAACACAAGCTTTATAATAAGTGTTTTTCACAAAATCTTTAAATTTTATGTTGCTGTTTGGATGTAGTAAAACACCCACAGATGTAGCCATAATTCTAATCTTGAAATCAAGATTAGGCATAAATTGTCATATGTGTGAAAATCAGCTCAGAATTGAACAAATAGTTGTAACCTGGCTTAGAGGAAGATGGCAATCATGACTTCTTCACCTTACAAATGATTGTTGAAAACAGCAATGCTATATGCACATATTTTGTAAGAATGTGTGATGTACAGCAAAACATGTTCTAGAATCAGCATACCAAAATTAGTAAGAAACAAATATTGAATTTCATTCAGCATATGTGATGCAGGTTGGTGGTATCTTTAAATGAACTTAAATCAATGTTTCACCCTCTACAGACCATCTGAAGACTGAGGAAGAGCTGGCGGAGGAGAAACAGATTCTGAAATGAGATGTTAGAAGTAGTCGAACAAAGAGATTCTCTAGTGGCCCTTCTGGAGGAGCAGAGACTCAGGGAGAAAGAGGAGGATAAAGACCTGGAGGCAGTGATGCTCTCCAAAGGATTCAGCCTCAACTGGGCTTAACATAACAACGGTGACATGGTTCTGACTGCCAGCGTTTCCCAGTTCCACCGCAGGGAATGTAAAAAATTGCAGAAAGAATCGGTCTGTCTCCCCCTTCGTTTCTTTGGGCATGTCAACAACGTTTACAAATCCACTCATGAGCACGATGATGTTTACGAGTTCTCCTGGCACGACTCAGGGCGTTTTGTCCCTCGGCCGCCAAGGCATTGGTTCCATCCAAGACGTTCTCTCAGTCAGAATGAGAGAATGCATCAATTTCGGGAATTTTTATTTTGGTCTTGAAAAGGGACATATCAATCCTGCTGATGTTGAGGAAGTCTGAGACTAATGATCCTACATAAAGCCAGTCTTGTTTTTCAGAGAATGTCTGGTCAATCAACTGTTACGTTTTCAGTGACGACAAGGCATTTGGACTTGATTTCCTATAATACATTTTCTACCTTGACTACTGACTGAAAAAGTTCAGCTGTTTCTTTCCAATCACACTCCTCCCCCGTTTAATATAACGCACTATAATCATCAGACCTCCATGCAACAGAAGAATGAAGTCTTTAGGTGTGGTTCACATATAAGCATGTGATGGACTTCTGTAGTTTTCACAGAACACCCTCAGCGACCGGCACATGTGTTTGTAGCATTGACAATTGTGAAATTTTCGAATTCGTCAGTAGCCACCTGTTATTACAGATATTGGTGTACGCTGGGAGCGAAAAGTTCTCGATGTTATGTACTTCACTGATGTTGGGTTTCATTTGTCCATTTGAGTGGGGTTACCTCACATATATCCTAAAAACAGTTTACAATCATTTATCATCCATGAATATCTGATACTTGTACTATAGTTTACATAAAGCAGTGGAGTATATATTAGTATATAAACTTCCTCAATGCAGATAGTTCATAAGAATATATAAATATATACACACACAATATATTCAATCAAATGCATAATGCATTTTGTTGGTTTGTCAGTGGTTTCAAAAACAGTTAAGGCACCCACAGCTTTTCTGACTTTATTTAGTATCAAATCAGATGGTGCCCATTTTCACACTTAATTATCTTCCACCAAGTTTTGGTGTTATATTTTCCACTTTCTCCAGGTTTGGAGCGACATGCCTTTTTTTAACTTTTCATGCAACGGCTCTTCACAACCACGGAGTTAATTTATGTTTGCAGAGTGTGTTATTTATAATTGTCTTTGTAAATTTTTATATCACATGAAAACGTTCCAGCACTGTCGACCGACACCAGTGCTGATTAACACCAGGAGCTCGTAGTAGTCATGCTCGATTTGGAACAGGAAACATCGATATTGCAAATGAACATGCCTTTTTTTCTAAGTGTACATTTCATTTTAGTCACTGTTAAGCTGTATAGATGGGCACAGATTTTTTTTTTTCTTTTTGTTTGTTTGACTTGTAAGTACAGATAACTGTGAATGACAACACATGGTCAACGCTAGTTATTTAGACTGTAAAATGTTTGACAGATTTTATGGTATTTATTAACGTGTGAAAAATGTATTATATGTAAAGTAAATCAATCCTAATTTTTAAAAAATATGTTGGGTCTTGAAAATGCTTTATGTTGCTAATTTGCATATAGAGTGTTGGATGTTTGCAGAGGCAATAAACAATGCAGTTGTTACAAATGAAGACATTTATTTCATTTTTTTTCATCTATTACAATGCTTGCAATGCTGCTTTTTTTTTTTTTAATTTTTTTTTTTTATAACTATTATACACACTTTTGAAATTAATTCAACTTCAACCACTTAAAGGGTTAATTCACCCAAAAATGAAAATAATGTCATTTATTACTCACCCTCATGTCATTCCACACCCGTAAGGCCTTCGTTCATCTTCGGAACACAAATTAAGATATTTTGATTAAATCCGATGGCTCGGCGAGGCCTGCATAGCCAGCAATGACATTTCCTCTCTCAAGATCCATAAAGGTACTAAAAACATATTTAAAACAGTTAATGCGGGTTCAGTGGTTCTTCCTTAATATTATAAAGCGATGAGAATACTTTTTGTGTGCCAAAAAACCCAAAATAATGACTTTTCAACATAGGCCGATTTCAAAACTATTGCTGCGTCCCAATTCGCCTACTTATACTACGCCCTAAAAGTATGTACTCTTTCTGTGAACAAAAAGTACTTACTTTTGAGTGTGTAGCAAAAGAGTAGACAAGCTTTGGGACATACTAACACGTCATACAATCGCGTCTTTTCTCTCTGTCGCATCCTGTCACCGTAAACTGGCCTGTCAATCATCTTACATCCTCCACATTTCATTTACTTAATTTCCTACCGTATCGGAGAGAAATGCAGCATGTTGATCTGCAGTCGCGAGTCTTTCATGTGGAGAACTCTCCTCATATTAATGCATAATGATGCATTTAAAAGTTAATGGCCATTCGGATCTTTATAAAAGTCCACATTGGTATTTGCAGATGAAAAATAACACGGATAACATGAAATATATATTTTCTATCAGGTTAAACTGATTATTAGTCACTCAAACCTCTCAGCGTCGATCGCGCGTATCCGCCATGTTTTGTAGTTTTTTAACACTTTTCACTCGTGTTTGTAGTTCTGAACTGAATCCTCGTCCAACGCGCAATGGGTTGTGGGCAATATTAGCCTTTATAGTGTGCACGGATCCACACTTCGAAAATCTACCGGAAATAGTAGACCATCCGGGGACTTTTGGCATACTCTTTTCAACATACTATGCTTTGGGACACACTTATTTTAAACTCACATACTATTTAGGATGGATAGTATGGACATTGGAACGCAGGGACTGCTTCGGAGCTTTATGAATCGAATCAGTGACTCGGAGCGCCAAAGTCACTTGATTTCAGCATTTTAGCAGTTTGATAGAAGATCCGATTCACTGATTCGATTCGTAAAGCTCAGAAGCCGTGTTTTGAAATCGCCTATCACTATATTGTTGAAAAGTCGTTGTTTTGGGGGGTTTTGGAGCACAAAAAGTATTCTCGTCGCTTTATAATATTAAGGTAGAACCACTGAACTCGTATGAAATGTTTTAAATATGTTTTTAGTACCTTTATGGATCTTGAGAGAGGAAGTGTCGTTGCTGTGAATGCAGGCCTCACTGCCATTGATTGGATTTAATTAAAATATCTTAATTGTGTTCAGAAGATGAATGAAGGTCTTAGGGGTGTAGAACGACATGAGTGTGAGTAATAAATGACATTATTTGACATATATATTTTTTGTGTGAACTAACCCTTTAATATGCAGACTTTATTTAAGGTCTTTAAACTCAAGAAATTTAATATTAAATGTTGAAATTTTTTCTATGTTGGTAAGCTTTCAAAATCTAATCCATTAAGACTGTGATGTTTGCATATTATTTCTGATAATATTATTTACATTATGAAGTTCGATTTATACTTCTTTCTTGCATATATGTGCATAGTTAATTGTGGTCTTTTTTCTCATCTATTTATCAATCTTTAAGCATTTCATCTGTATCGTTTTTAAATAACTTTACCTTTATTTATTTGCTACTTTGCAAGTACTGGAGTTTACTTCAGGATAAGCAAATCATCTATGCAGATCTTTTCAAATACATTAAGCAATTATCTTCAGACTTTATACACAACAAGAAATATAAAAGGGTAACTCACCGCAACTGTAATAAGTCTTGACCTTTGGAAACGTGCATAGCATTAATATGCCGCACAACAACCCACTGCTGATTTTCAAACTGCCGCCGCTATGTAAACATAACCACCACCATTGTGTCTGAAACTGGAAGCAGCGCCTCGGGGTTAAAGACTCATTTCCGTGAATCGGGTCCTTTGAACAGTTCGTTTCAACTAACTGGTTAAAAAAATGATTCATTGATTCTTGCACGTCATCACGTGTTTCCTGACATCGTGGCATATGACGTTCTAAATGTTCAGTCCGATCTTGAACGAATCATTTAGTTTTGTCATCCGGTTCAATCGATACATCGTAAGATCCGACTCCTAAGGTCCAATACGAATTCGGTCATTGCTTGTTAGAAACTGCTGTCTGTGAGAATGAACGCCGCTAGTCTCAGAGATTGCAAGGTAAGTTTGGAACTTGTTTTTCATTATAGTGCATATAACAGTTTCTCGAGTTATCACGAGTAGCTTTTTATGGGTTTCTCGAGATAAAAACGCTATAGCAAACTGTAAACCTCTCTTGAGAAATGTCACCTTTGAAGTTGAAACCTTTTGACCTGGGGATTAAGGTTTAATTTTTTTACTTTGCTTCATTAAACAACTACACATTATAACGAAATGTTACTTCACATGCCTGCAGTGCATGTTACAGGCAGGACAAAACTTTGCAAACAACAGCACGTAAAAACTGCGTTGACAGTGACCCGTTGATCATGAAAACAGGTTTCAGTTTGTGATTTGTCAGCAGTTTCTATATCAGAACAGATTCATTTCTCCTTTTTTACAAGTAGTAAATTAATGTAATTGATCTACATAATGCTCTGCACAGTATATTGCATTAGGTATTGTATTGAATATTCTATTGGTGGTATAAAACTAATTCAAGCAATCTTATTTGGCCAACAAATTTCAATTACACTCCCTATATCATTTCTGTTGATATCATCCATGTTAGGCATGGAAATCAGAGGGTTTGCCGCTGTCCACCAGCAGTAATGAGGCCTGTAAACTATATGATGCTATACTGTCTCAGGTACATACATAAATGTATACTGATTTTGATAAATGTGCTCTTTCTTCTGCATATAACTAACCTGAATATTACTGTCTCTGGTAATCAGTATGTGACCTGGCGTAATGATGAGACACTGGGAGGAATAGAAGGCTGTATTACAGCTGTAAAAGCTGCAGACCCGGACTTTGGTACGTGATTGCAACACTGAACATTGTAGTCTGTCCTGTCAAAAGTCACTGTAAAAAAGGTTGTAAGTAATGTGTTCTGGAACACTTGATTCTTTATTGGTAAATTTTTGTATTCTGCTGTCACATTTTTTTTTTTTAAATGTCACTGCACAGTGTCTTCTATGGAAGCTTTCCACCATGGAACAAAAATATAAAAAGATAATTGCAACTATTTATCTCACAATCCTGCCTTTTTTCCCTCTCGCAATTCCGAGTTTGTCTCTCAATTCTGACTTTATTTCTGGCAATTCCGAGTTTATAACTCTCAAATCTGAGTTCTCAGATTCTCAAGTCTCGGAAATTGCGAGAAAAGAAGTCAAACTTGCAATTGCGAGGAAAAAAGTAAGAATTACAAATTATAAACTCGGAATTGTGAGAAATAATGTCAGAATTGCAAGTTTATATATCACATTTCTGACTTTTTTCTCAAAATTGTGATATATGAACTTGCAGTTGCTAGTTGTAAAGTCTGAATTGCAAGACATAAACTCGCAATTGTGGAGTTACCTTTTTTTATTCTGTGGTGGAAACAAGCTTCCATGTCTTCTCACATTACATCATTTTATCTCAAAATCAATCATGTCCAGTTGTTTATTTGGTAAGTAGCTGTGTAATAAGTGTGATAATGCACAATCAGCTGATCTTTATTGCAAGATAAACACCTTCAGGTTTATACAAGCCATTCATTGTTTTCCTAAGTCCTCATTAGCGTCTCCACTATGCTGCAGTTATGGGACATGTGATCTCTACTGGGCTGGAGTTGGTGGGCACAGGAAGTTCTGTCTTGCGGGATGAGAGATTGGCCAGCGCTGTGAGGAAGACTGTGGAGCTGGCTAACTCTCAGGAGCTCACGTCTAGAGAGAAAAACCATGTGAAAGCCATGGAGCTCTTCTCTAAAGGGTGAGTTCACATTAAGTTGACTAAGAGCTGCACAAGATCATTCAGCTGATGATATTGCAAATGTTTCACAACTGCCCACTCTAAAAAGTGAGTTTTTTTCTTCTTCTTCTTCTTTTCTGATTCATTTTAAGCAAGGTTGCCTTTGGCCAACAAAGCAATTGTGAATTGGTTCTTTATGATTCACGTTCCCTCTAATGTACCCTTGTACATTAAAGCTGTAAAGAGTGTGACTGTCATATGACACTAAGTTTTAGCTTGATTAAAGTTCTTGAATAAAGCAGCCTTTTTAAAAGAAGTTTCCCAATCATTTATGTTCTCAGCTCTAAAGAATTTTCTTTAATAAACCCAATAGAATTCTGTGAAAAGATCACTTTTAAAAGAGGGTTCAGAGGTGATTAATACATTCGGTAAACTTTAGCTGGTAAAACACAAATTTCTGATCTGAAAAGAATCTTCACAAAATATCTATGACTGCAATACAGTGTTGTTATCATAAACTAAAACTAAAATTGTTTTCCGTAATTGCAATAAAGCTGAAGTGTAACTATAAGATTAAAAAAAAATGAACTAAAAAAAAAAAAACTTAATTAGAAATTCTACATTGAAATAACTGAAATAAGAAAGTTAAATAAAAAAAAATACTAAAATTACTAAAGCTAAATACTATAATATACGAATTCGGTCATCGCTTGTTAGAAACTGCTGTCTGTGAGAATGAACGCCGCTAGTCTCAGAGATTGCAAGGTAAGTTTGGAACTTGTTTTTCATTATAGTGCATATAACAGTTTCTCGAGTTATCACGAGTAGCTTTTTATGGGTTTCTCGAGATAAAAACGCTATAGCAAACTGTAAACCTCTCTTGAGAAATGTCACTATTGAAGTTGAAACCTTTTGACCTGGGGATTAAGGTTTAGGTTTTTTTTTTACTTTGCTTCATTAAACAACTACAACGAAATGTTACTTCACATGCCTGCAGTGCATGTTACAGGCAGGACAAAACTTTGCAAACAATAAACAACAAACAACAGCACGTAAAAACTGCGTTGACAGTGATCCGTTGATCGTGAAAATAGGTTTCAGTTTGTGATTTGTCAGCAGTTTCTATATCAGAACAGATTCATTTCTCCTTTTTTACAAGTAGTAAATTAATGTAATTGATCTACATAATGCTCTGCACAGTAAATTGCATTAGGTATTGTATTGAATATTCTGTTGGTGGTACAAAACTAATTCAAGCAATCTTATTTGGCCAACAAATTTCAGTTACACTCCCTATATCATTTCTGTTGATATCATCCATGTTAGGCATGGATCAGAGGGTCTGCCGCTGTCCAGGTAAAGGCCTGTAAAAAAAAAAAGAACTTAAAAAAAAAACTTAATTAGAAATGTTACATTGAAATAAGAAAGTTAAATTAAAAAAATACTAAAATTATTAAAGCTAAATACTATAATAGTAGATAAATAATAATAAAATAACACTGCTGTACTATGTAAATGTTAAAGTTTTTTTTTTTTTTTTTTTTTAATGAATGAAGTACATTGACTGGTGTGTTTCAGAGCCCTGCACAAGGCCTGTGAGGTTTGGGAGGGTATTCTGGCAGAACACCCCACAGACATGCTGGCACTGAAGTTTGCCCATGATGGATTCTTCTACCTGGGTGAACAGATTCAGATGAGAGACTCTGTGGCCAGAGTGCTGCCCCATTGGAAACCGCATATGCCATTCTATAGGCAGGTGCTTGTGCTCCACCGATGCCAAACTGAATGCTGGGTTAAAATATTTATTTTAAAGAATTACATTTTTATTTTATTTCTCGTTTTTATTTAAACTTATTTATATATATATATATATATATATATATATATATATATATATATATATATATATATATATATATATATATATATATATATATATATATATATATATATATATATATATATATATACACACACACCCAAATTGGTCCACATGACAAAAACATTTTTAGAAGTGTCCTGAAATTAAATGTTTAACTAATTTATTCTCAGTAAAATGTTTTCATTGGATGTGGATGTGTTTTCCAGTTATCTGAAAGGGATGTATTCCTTTGGGCTTCTTGAGACTCATTTCTATGACGAAGCTGAAAAAATGGCAAAAGAGGTAGTATTTGTTTAATTGCCTATATAATTCATATTATTCATTAGTATTGCTCATTACTTTCCAATGTAATGGCACTATAATGTACAAAAAATGACTAATTAGTCTATTAAACATGCATTATTAATTTATATTAGTATTTTATGTGATAAACATGTTTTTAATGCAGCAGACATGGTAAATGTAAGTGTTTTGCTTGTCTTGCAAAACTGGTGAAAATAAACAGAATAATATCAGATTTTATAAATCTAATAAAGTCCACATGTCCGGTGTACTGGATATTGAATACTTTATAGTTCCCCACACAGAAATTAATAAAAAAAAATATGTTTGTTTTTATTTTAAAAAAATTAAATTGATATAAAATGCTGTTTTTAATCATAATTCCACATTAACTGAAAGCACTATTATTATAATGTATTATTTTTGCAGGGCCTGGCTCTGACCCCTCAGGACGGTTGGAGTGTCCATGCTGTGGCTCATGTCCATGAGATGAAGGCAGAGGTGGACAAGGGCCTAAAGTTCATGGCCTCTACAGAGAAAGACTGGGTGGTCAGTCTCAGAAAGATTGTATAGAACATGTGTAGCACATTGTGTATTGTAAAATATTTAGATCATATGATGTCTTATTTCTCCCCTAAAGGTGTGTGACATGTTGGCATGCCATAATTACTGGCACTGGGCTCTATATCACATTGAGAAGGTAAAGGGTGGCAACATAGTTACATCAAGAACACAAGTTACTTTTATCCATTTTTTTTTTTCATGGATTTTTTTTTTCTTTCTTTCACAGGGGAATTATGAAGCTGCTTTGAAGATTTTTGATGAGCAGGTCAGTGCACTGATGTGCTTATGACACTGTCTGACATTGACATTAAAGAAGTGGCATGGTTCTACTGTGGTTTGCATTGTAATACCATGTTTTTTTTTCTGTGTATCATGGTAGTAGCATGGTATTCTTTAAAAATGCTTTGTAAATATCATGTAATATCATATAATATCATAGTGTGTGAATATGGTAAAATATTCAGTATATATCCAAGATATTGCCATCTGATAGCACCTGTGGTACTGCCACAGTACTTACATTATCTCACAGAAGTGAGTACACCCTTCACATTTTTGTAAATATTTTATTATATCTTTTCATGTGACAACACTGAAGAAATGACACTGCTACAATGTAAAGTAGTGATTGTACAGCTTGTATAACAGTGTAAATTTGCTGTCCCCTCAAAATAACTCAACACACATGTAAACCGCTGGCCACAAAAGTGAGTACACCCCTATGTGAAAATGTCCAAATTGGGCCCAAAGTGTCAATATTTTGTGTGGCCACCATTATTTTCCAGCACTGCCTTAACCCTCTTGGGCATGGAGTTCACCAGAGCTTCACAGGTTGCCACTCGAGTCCTCTTCCACTCCTCCATTGACGACATTACGGAGCTGGTGGATGTTAGAGACCTTACGCTCCTCCACCTTCCGTTTGAGGATGCCCCACAGATGGAATAAATAGGGTTTAGGTCTGGAGACATGCTTGGCCAGTCCATCACCTTTACCCTCAGTTATCATGTTGGAATACTGCCCTGTGGCACAGTCTCCGAAGGGAGGGGATCATGCTCTCATTCATGGTTCCCTCAATGAACTGTAGCTCCCCAGTCCCGGCAGCACTCATGTAGCCCCAGACCATGACACTCCCACCACCATGCTTGACTGTAGGCAAGACACACTTGTCTTTGTACTCCTCATCTGGTTGCCGCCACACACACTTGACACCATCTGAACCAAATAAGTTTATCTTGGTCTCATTAGACCACAGGACATGGTTCCAGTAATCCATGTCCTTAGTCTGCTTATCTTCAGCAAACTGTTTGCGGGCTTTCATGTGCATCATCTTTAGAAGAGGCTTCCTTCTGGGATGACAGCTATGCAGACCAATTTGATGCAGTGTGCGGCATATGGTCTGAGCACTGACAGGCTGACCCCCCACCCCTTCAACCTCTGCAGCAATGCTGGCAACACTCATACATCTATTTCCCAAACACAACCTCTGGATATGACGCTGAGCAGGTGCACTCAACTTCTTTGGTTGACCATGTCGAGGCCTGTTCTGAGTGGAACCTGTCCTGTTAAACCGCTGTATGGTCTTGGCCACCGTTCTGCAGCTCAGTTTCAGGGTCTTGGCAATCTTCTTATAGCCTACGCCATCTTTATGTAGAGCAATTTTTTTTTTTTCAGATCCTCAGAGAGTTCTTTGCTATGAGGTGCCATGTTGAACTTCCAGTGACCAGTATGAGAGAGTGAGACCGATAACACCAAATTTAACACACCTGCTCCCAATTCATACCTGAGACCTTGTAACACTAACGAGTCACATGAGACCGGGGAGAGAAAATGGCTAATTGGGCCCAATTTGGACATTTTCACTTATGGGTGTACTCACTTTTGTGGCCAGCGGTTTAGACATTAATGGCTGTGTGTTGAGTTATTTTGAGGGGACAGCAAATTTACACTGTTATACAAGCTGTACACTCACTACTTTACATTGTAGCAAAGTGTCATTTCTTCAGTGTTGTCACATGAAAAGATATAATAAAATATTTACAAAATTGTGAGGGGTGTACTCACTTCTGTGAGATACTGAAAATCTTGTAGGTGCATGGTGAATGTAATTAGTCACACCAGGGGAGAAATCCTGTTTCGTGTTCCATATGGAATGTGACGGATTCAGGCTGGTGAAAGTTGAATAGATTTAGACAGGAGCATATGGGTGTCAAGTCAAGTTGTTTCCAGGGCAAAATCTCTACACTCTCTTGAATTTATATGAATCATTCATTCATTTACTGCAGGTACACTCTGTCAACAGACCATCAGTATTTGGATATTAGAATATTGAAAGCTGTCAAACTAAAGTTAGAATAGATGTATTAATTTAATAAGTTATATTGAAAAATCTTTATCTTAAATAGAAAGGTTGAAGTGACAATAGAATATTTTTACATTCATCTTTATTTATTTTTACATTTAGCAGGTGCCTTTAGTCTCCGTGAAAGCACAGTGAAGGCACTCTTAAGTAAAATGCTTTAGAAAGTTGATACAAACCCGATTCCAAAAAAGTTGGGACACTGTACAAATTGTGAATAAAAACAGAATGCAATGATGTGGAAGTTTCAAATTTCAATATTTTATTCAGAATACAACATAGATGACATATCAAATGTTTAAACTGAGAAAATGTATCATTTTAAGGGAAAAATAAGTTGATTTTAAATTTCATGGCATCAACATGTCTCAAAAAAGTTGGGACAAGGCCATGTTTACCACTGTGTGGCATCCCCTCTTCTTTTTATAACAGTCTGCAAACGTCTGAGGCCTGAGGAGACAAGTTACTCAAGTTTAGGAATAGGAATGTTGTCCCATTCTTGTCTAATACAGGCTTCTAGTTGCTCAACTGTCTTAGGTCTTCTTTGTCGCATCTTCCTCTTTATGATGCGTCAAATATTTTCTATGGGTGAAAGATCTGGACTGCAGGCTGGCCATTTCAGTACCCGGATCCTTCTTCTACACAGCCATGATGTTGTAATTGATGCAGTATGTGGTCTGGTATTGTCATGTTGGAAAATGCAAGGTCTTCCCTGAAAGAGACGACGTCTGGATGGGAGCATATGTTGTTCTAGAACTTGGATATACCTTTCAGCATTGATGGTGCCTTTCCAGATGTGTAAGCTGCCCATGCCACACGCACTCATGCAACCCCATACCATCAGAGATGCAGGCTTCTGAACTGAGCGCTGATAACAACTTGGGTTGTCCTTGTCCTCTTTAGTCCGGATGACATGGCGTCCCAGTTTTCCAAAAAGAACTTCAAATTTTGATTCGTCTGACCACAGAACAGTTTTCCACTTTTGCCACAATCCATTTTAAATCAGACCTTGGCCCAGGGAAAACGCCTGCGCTTCTGGATCATGTTTAGATATGGCTTCTTTTTTGGGCAACGGTGAATGGCACGGTGGATTGTGTTCACCGACAATGTTTTCTGGAAGAAAACATCTAAGGGCCCGAAGATCACAGGCATCCAGTATGGTTTTCCGGCCTTGGCCCTTATGCACAGAGATTGTTCCAGATTCTCTGAATCTTTGGATGATATTATGCACTGTAGATGATGATAACTTCAAACTCTTTGCAATTTTTCTCTGAGAAACTCCTTTCTGATATTGCTCCACTATTTTTCGCCGCAGCATTGGGGGAATTGGTGATCCTCTGCATATCTTGACTTCTGAGAGACACTGCCACTCTGAGAAGGCTCTTTTTATACCCAATCATGTTGCCAATTGACCTAATAAGTTGCAAATTGGTCCTCCAGCTGATCCTTATATGTACATTTAACTTTTCCGGCCTCTTTATTGCTACCTGTCCCAACTTTTTTGGAATGTGTAGTTCTCATGAAATCCAAAATGAGCCAATATTTGGTATGACATTTCAAAATGTCTTCACTTTCAACATTTGATATGTTATCTATATTCTATTGTGAATAAAATATGTTTATGAGATTTGTAAATTATTGCATTCCTTTTTTATTGACAATTTGTACAGCATCCCAACTTTTTTGGAATCGGTTTTTTAAAAATGTACTCCGTTAATGGCTTTGGAAGTTATTACAAAGATTACATAACTTAAAATCTCAGTTACATAAAGACCAGTAGTTAATGTAGAGTACATTCACATTATGAATCTACATGGCTAGAGGTTTGTGGACACCAGAACACATTTGTGCTTGTTGAAAGTTTAATATTAATATGGAGTTGGGCCTCTCTTTGCTTTTTATACCATCCTCCACAATTCTGGAAAAGCTTTCTGTTAGAAATTGGAATTTGGATGCTGAGATTCACTTCCATATCAGGCACAAGAGCTTGGATGTTAGGTAGTGACGAGGGGCATTGGCTAACAATCTGCGTTTAATGGAGTCATGACATGAGAAATCAAATTTGCCTTGATCTTTTGACATATAAGAGCTCTTCGTACCATTAAGACATCCTGCAAGTTTCATAGCTTAAATGTCCCCCTCATTATAAACAAAGCATTTATTTAATCAAGCTCCAAAAACAGCTCGTTCTGATATTGGGTGATCTGTGACGTGACACGGGCAAATACATTTGCATATGCCTGCCTCCTGAGCAAGACATCGATAAATAGTTATACATCATCACACTATAGGCCCCGCCCACTGGCATTTAGTCGCTTAACGACTGACATTTGCCTACACTGGATGTGAGTGTTTCGTCAAAAGCAAGTAGAACCCATTATAATCACTCACGTTGTCTACACTGGATACAGTATACAGATTTATAAATTTATAAAATAAATGATTTAATAATGCTTTGTCTGTAAATGACAGTTTTATATTGTTTTAATATTATAATATTATTATATTGTTTTCAAAACAAACATTAGCCAATCATAACAGTGTCCGTTTACTGACAAGCCTTAAAGGAGCTGACCCTTAAAAACAGGTCATTTCAGACAGAGAGTCAGAATGAAGGTAGGAAATAATTGTTTTTCCACATATATATTTGTTTGTTGTTTGTGCAAAAAAAAACATTATTATTATATTTGCTGAACCTGAAGGAACATATTAAAATAATTGAAAAAAAAAATAATAAATCCACGTCATGGCCCATTAAATTCATCCCAGTAGTGTTCAGGGCTGGGCTTTGTGCATTTCAGTCAAGTTCTTCTAGTAAAACATTTAGTTTTGGACCTCTCTTTGTGCCAACCGTGCTAAAACAATAAATGCACCCAATTTTCTTAAAATGTTGTTGATTGCACAGCCATATGCTTGATTTTATGCACCTGTCAGTAATTGATGTAGCTGAAATGGTCAAACTGGTTGATTAGAAAGGAGCATGCACATGCTTTTTTGGTCATGTGGTGTATATGGATTAGTTTCATGACCTGTCAAACTCATTATATAATGTAACAATGTTAATGAAAGTTATGATGAATTGTTACCTAGATGTGGAATTGAAATTACTGGTGACATTTAAAACCTTTCTCCAGGTTTCTCAGCGCTGTGTGAAGTCTGGAGCCATGCTGGACACTGTTGATGCTTGTTCATTGCTCTACAGACTAGAGCTGGAGGGTGAGATATCATTCAGTCTTAAAATAGAGATTGAAAACAATAAAACCTCGTCATCTCTGAGCAAGGGCAGAGAAATGTTTCTGTTGGGTCCATTTCTGCTTTTCATCAAAAAGCTTGCGCATGCTGAACACATTTGCTTTTGACAGTTTAACCAAGACAGGTCGGAAGTCTGCTGGAATATAACGTGAATTTGCTGTGTTGAAAAGCCCTGATTTGGTGTGAAGATCATCCGACTGGTGTTAGGCAAGTTTCTGAACCTCGAAAACGAGTGTATTTTGGGTAAAGAACTTGAATGGTGAAAATGGCAGATGGCGGGGGTATAAAATTTGGTGTTACACTGTTTTTTAAGGTGTGAGTGTAATTAAACATTTAAATACTGAGAGTGGCTTTTAAATACTATAGAGTTAGGGTTAGATTAGGGTTTGGTTTAGGGTTAGTTGCATGTAGTTATGCACAATTCATAATAATTACTATAGTAACAACATGTAACACGGACACTGTAAAATAAAGTGTTACCCAAATTTGGTCATGGCTTGTACTGTATGTAACAGAACTGCTAAACAGAATTGGAATTTGGTATTGTTTTTGAATGAAAATCAGATAAAACAATAAAATAGAAATAGAAATAAACAATATAGAGATATAATCATCTGTGTATAATTTATATTTTAAAAAAAATGTCCTAAATTGTTATATGCTTAAAACAAGTGGAAAAAACAATTATCCTTTTAAGAAAAAAATAAGTGAAATATTCTCTGAAAACCCAAAAAGTTGTATTACAGTGGGTACGGAAAGTATTCAGACCCCCTTAAATTTTTCACTCTTTGTTATATTGCAGCCATTTGCTAAAATCATTTAAGTTCATTTTTTTCCCTCATTAATGTACACACAGCACCCCATATTGACAGAAAAACACAGAATTGTTGACATTTTTGCAGATTTATTAAAAAAGAAAAACTGAAATATCACATGGTCCTAAGTATTCAGACCCTTTGCTCAGTATTTAGTAGAAGCACCCTTTTGATCTAATACAGCCATGAGTCTTTTTGGGAAAGATGCAACAAGTTTTTCACACCTGGATTTGGGGATCCTCTGCCATTCCTTCTTGCAGATCCTCTCCAGTTCTGTCAGGTTGGATGGTAAACGTTGGTGGACAGCCATTTTTAGGTCTCTCCAGAGATGCTCAATTGGGTTTAAGTCAGGGCTCTGGCTGGGCCATTCAAGAACAGTCACGGAGTTGTTGTGAAGCCACTCCTTCGTTATTTTAGCTGTGTGCTTAGGGTCATTGTCTTGTTGGAAGGTACTGGCTGGGCCGAACTGGGCCGTAATTGGCTGCATTCGTACTGGGCCGTACTTGGCCGTATTCATATTTCCCTTGATTGCAACCAGTCGTCCTGTCCCTGCAGCTGAAAAACACCCCCACAGCATGATGCTGCCACCACCATGCTTCACTGTTGGGACTGTATTGGACAGGTGATGAGCAGTGCCTGGTTTTCTCCACACATACCGCTTAGAATTAAGGCCAAAAAGTTCTACCTTGGTCTCATCAGACCAGAGAATCTTATTTCTCACCATCTTGGAGTCCTTCAGGTGTTTTTTAGCAAACTCCATGCGGGCTTTCATGTGTCTTGCACTGAGGAAAGGCTTCCGTCGGGCCACTCTGCCATAAAGCCCCGACTGGTGGAGGGCTGCAGTGATGGTTGACTTTCTACAACTTTCTCCCATCTCCCGACTGCATCTCTGGAGCTCAGCCGCAGTGATCTTTGGGTTCTTTTTTACCTCTCTCACCAAGGCTCTTCTCCCCCGATAGCTCAGTTTGGCCGGACGGCCAGCTCTAGGAAGGTTTCTGGTCGTCCCAAACGTCTTCCATTTAAGGATTATGGAGGCCACTGTGCTCTTAGGAACCTTAAGTGCAGCAGAATTTTTTTTGTAACCTTGGCCAGATCTGTGCCTTGCCACAATTCTGTCTCTGAGCTCTTCAGGCAGTTCCTTTGACCTCATGATTCTCATTTGCTCTGACATGCACTGTGAGCTGTAAGGTCTTATATAGACAGGTGTGTGGCTTTCCTAATCAAGTCCAATCAGTATAATCAAACACAGCTGGACTCAAATGAAGGTGTAGAACCATCTCAAGGATGATCAGAAGAAATGGACAGCACCTGAGTTAAATATATGAGTGTCACAGCAAAGGGTCTGAATACTTAGGACCATGTGATATTTCAGTTTTTCTTTTTAAATAAAACTGCAAAAATGTCAACAATTCTGTGTTTTTCTGTCAATATGGGGTGCTGTGTGTACATTAATGAGGAAAAAAATGAACTTAAATGATTTTAGCAAATGGCTGCAATATAACAAAGAGTGAAAAATTTAAGGGGGTCTGAATACTTTCCGTACCCACTGTATATTACACAATTTTGGTCTCAAGTTTATAGGGAAACAAGACAAAGATACTGATTAAGAAAAATAGTTTTGCAGTCAATTGCTTTGGAAAGGCTTGACGGAACCTGTTTTTCTTCATGTTTACTTGTGGAACATGTAGTAACAGGAGGAGATGTTTACAGTGCAATGTATGGCGTTCAGTTGGTTATCTAGGAGATATTTTATCCTCTGGGACAAGGGAACTTGTGACATTCCACAGAGAAGATAAATAGAAGATAAAGAGGCATTCAACCTTTCCAGGCTTGATCTTAGGGTGAGCTGGTTTGAAAAATTACTAACATTACAAAAAACCTGCTCCTGCTCCATTTTATTTAGCCTATTTATGGGCACAGTTGAAGGTGTCATGATCTATTTCCAAGGATATGTCTAAAGTCTTTGCTGAAATCTATAGTCAGATTTTATAATGCTTTTCACAGTTTATATTATTTTAAAACAGCTTTATAAAAATCTAACTAGTCACATAGGGCCAGCTTGCACTAGCAAAAACCCTTTTTGGCATTCTAAAACTACTGTCAGGGTTTACTAAAGACATTTACTGAAAAATTAGTGATGAAAAGTCATAGACAGTTGCATAGCTGACCTTGTTGCATTATGCATTTGTAGGAGTTTCCCTTTGAGGCACAAAATTTATAGGTGGACAGTATTTAAATAAATTATGTAATGTAATTTACTATGGTTTGCAGAAATCTAACCCATTTTGCATACATTGCTGTGTCTCTTTTCTTTAATTTGCACATTGTCTGTAGATCATCTGCAGAACTTTCCACTTCCATTGGCACTTTTATAGGATTGCGGTCCTTTTTTTGGAAATCAGCCATGATTATAGTAGGAAATAATGTTTGTTTAGAAAAAGTATTAAAATATAGTAGTCTCGGAAGTCCATTCTAAAGCATGCAAGCTTACAAAATGCAAACCATGGAGATTTTAAATTTATGTCTTCTATGAATTAATCTTATGAGCTCAAATGTTTTTGTACTATGCTAATTCAAAGGACAGAGTTCACTTGAACTTTGGTAACTATTGCTCTCCCATATTCACATGCGTATGAATATAAATTCACGGACTGTGAAGTCTAGCATGACTGGAAGGGACGGCTGGAGGGATGCTGGCACCAGCCAGTGAAGCGTCCCTTGCTGTCTGGCTGGAGTCACTGTCTGTAGGCATGGTTCAGAAGCACAGATGAGCAGAGATAGTCGGATGTAAAACTGCATATGTTTAGTTAATGAATAAGATGCATGTTTTTGTGCTGAAATGTAGTGCAACTGTGTGTTTGTGTGTATAAAATATGTTTTCTTGGCAGGTGTGAGCGTGAAGGACCACTACCGAGAGCTGTTGCAGGTGACCCAGCCACACACAGAGGACCACACATTACTTTTCAATGACCTGCACTTCCTCATGGTTTCCCTGGGTAGCAAGGAGACCGCCACCACTCAGCGCCTGCTGGAGAGTCTGCAGGAACTAGCTAAGTGAGCCGCACACATTACATAACCCACTCAAGAGATTACATTACAGCCAGGTTCTGCTCAGGGGTGGGAGCTTGTGGAGGCTGAGTTGTGGACAAATGTAGCGTGTCTTCAGGCTCTGTATGAGATTTCTTAGAAATTTCCCTGCTCCGGGGAAGACTGGCATCCTCAAGGCTGATGCGCTGCATGCTTATTTATTCCAATTTGTCATTATGGCCAAAACAAACATCTGGTAAAGGTTCTACAGAAGGAACAATGTGTATTGAAAGTAATATCCAAGCACAAAAATACATTTCTTGTCAGCATGCTGTGTTTTATAAGATAACATGATGGAGAGGAATCCACTGGGAGTTGTATTTTCAGCACAGCATCTGTTCAAAGAAAGCAGTGTTTTCTCAAAGAGCAGAATGTTTTTTGTTATCCACTCATTTCTTTATCCACTTTAGGCTTTTGGTAACTATTTTACACTAAAAGGAAGAAGAAAAAAACGTTAGCTGAATTGGTTGTCTAATTCAAACTTTTTGATTGACCACCTAAAATATAAAAGTGAGTGCATAAATTTATACTGTGAAAAATCAAAATGTTATAAGTATGTGTAAAATATTATTTGGAAAATATTTGTTTCTATTATGTCGACACTATTTTATTTCTACTCGCCATTAGAGTACTGTTAGATGGATAAAACCTGAATAGAAACACCAAACAAAACAAAACTATGGCTATCAATGACTATCTCAGCAGTTTTTATAAAGCAAAATAAAACAGCATTAATCTGTATATAATTTCTAAAAAAAAATATATATATATATATATATATATATATATATATATATATATATATATATTTTTATATATATATATATATATATATATATATATATATATATATATATATAACAATTTTCATGTTTTAATGCATCCATGTTGTGCAGCACTTTGTTTAAATTTCAATTTGATTAAAAATAAATGAATGTTTTATGCCTTCATTTGATTACCAGAAAAATGAAAATACACAGCACAGAATTTCTGGGGAAAAAATTCATAGGGCCCTATTATTGTAAACAAAAAAAGAATTGCATAGCATCATATTTTTTTTCCATTGCATCTTATTATACTGATATCTCATTGTGTTAAATCGAATTGAAATCGGATCGCGCTGCATTGAAATGGGGTGAATCATGTGGCATCGCATCGGTAGCTGCTTTGAATGCATCTTTATATATATATATATATATATATATATATATATATATATGTATGTATATATATATATATATATATATATTATATATATATATATATATATATATATATATATATTTATTTATTATTATTATTATTTTTTTTTTTATTTTTTTTTTTATTATCTTTAACCTTTTCGTGGATCACCCTAGCACTCTCTTCTGGTCCCCC